>NW_026055805.1:0-274656 GCF_023758015.1 Alternaria viburni
CCCTAACCCTAACCCTAACCCTAACCCTAACCCTAACCCTAACCCTAACCCTAACCCTAACCCTAACCCCGGGCTACACACGGGCTACACGCGGGCTACACGCGGGTTCGGGTACATGCGGGTATACACAGGTCGCGGCGCGGCACATTAGGTACAGACAGCAAAGTGTTACAACAATACGCACAGGCACACATTAACACTACACGTATAGATTCGCGTTATACTGCTTTATATAACGTAAATTTAACAACTCTATAGGTAGAAATAAAAGAGATGCATAACCTAGTTCTGCGAGACAAGGTATAGACGCGCAGAGAGAAGAGACATAACTACGCAAAGAATACTCTAACGCGCAAGAGAGTATAATAGAGTTATAAATAGAATAAGAGTTTATATAGAGAGCGTAGGTTTCTTATACTATATACGCAGGTAACCTTAGCGACTAAAGAGAAAGATTGTAAGATAGCATAGAAATTAGGCGGAGTCGCAGGCTAATAAATAGGCTAATTTACTAAATAGAGATAATAATGCAAGCTAAATTTAGTAATACTCTAAGAATAATAGGTAGATATTCTAGCGTTATACGCCTATATATATAAAGACGTAAGAATATAGAAGAGAAGAGAGACTACTTAGAGTTATAATGTACGCTATAAGATTATCTTAAATAGCGTAAAGGTTATAGCTACGTTGTCTTAGGTAGCCTATAGAGAGGTCTTTTATAGTTTTAGTATACTCTCTCTTATACGCGTAATTGTGTACGCGCGCTCTACTACTATACTATACTAGCTATTAAATTAGGCCTACTAGTTAGCGTTAGAATAGTCTACCTATGTACGTCTATCTATTATTATATACAAACATTACACGCAGGCTGTGTATAGCTTTCTATCTTACCTATAACCTAATACACTACCTATTCTATCTACGCGCACTATAGTTACTCTTATATATATCTTTGTATATTACGCGTATACACTAATATAATAAATATAGTTACGCATTTCTCTACCTTTCTAGAAACACTATCGCTAACAACGTTGTAGTGCTACAACCTTTACTTTCTTACGCAATAACTCTGCTATATATATAAGCACCTCTATAGATATAACTCTTAACTAATACACTATACTATGCATCTTACTATTAGCTATATATGTATATATACTATAAGCTTATTATAAGTTCTTACTACCTGTATTTACTACTACTTATCTAACTTATTCTTAGACTTTAAGTTACTATTAATTAGACCTACCTACATTACGCGCCTATAAATAAACTATATTATATCTCTATATACTATCTACTCTTACTATATTATATACACTACACTCTCTACCTCTCTTACTACGCACCTCTAAGTCTTTAACATACTTCTTAGGCAGCCTAATAACCTCTACATTCTATAACCTAGTAACTCTTCTAGCGCAAGTAATATAAGTATTTATTTATATTAAATAGAAGACGTTTAGATATAAGACGTTAGTTAAGTAATAGTAGTTATATAACAGAGAATATTAGCTTTTAGAGTAGCTATAAATTAGAGATATTTACTTTTAGAGTAGGTATATACTAATAAATATCTACTTTTAGAGTATTATAAGAGTTGTAGTATATTAAGAGACGCTATAAGAAGAAATAATAGAAATATATAACGTTTAGGTAATACTGCGTAGATATATAATGTTCTTTACTACTTCTTTAGAAAACCTTATTAAGGTTCTTTATAGAAGTTAATACATAGAGTATATGTAGTCTATATTTAGTAATAGCTAATACTAAAAGCTAAGTAGATATTATAGTATAAGAAGAGTAGAAAGAAGTAGAAGGTAAAAGTATATAAAGAATTTTTAGAGTATATTTAGACTACTTCTATTATAGAGTAGTAGAGACACTTTTTTAAAAAGAACGTAAATATAATATTAAAGAAAAATGCTTTTAGAAAAGCCTGCTATAAATGTTAGTAGAAGAATAGAAGAAGTAAAGTGTAAGAACTAAAGTTTATATACGTGCTATTAACAAGCTTAATAGAGTTACATAAAAAGCTTATAAACTTAAATATATATACGTATACGTAGTAGCGTTAACCTCTAGTTACTATATAACCTTACTATATTGTAGTACTATTCTTGTCTTCTCTTATATTTATCTAATATATACTACGTACTAAAGTTTAAAGTCTTCTTAACTATAACCTTACTTTAAAAGCTTATAACCTAGATAACATGTATAAGCTACACTACCTACGTTATAATATGTATATAACTTTATTCTCTACTAGTATTATTCTTTTATTTCTTTTAAACTGCACAACGTATAGTAGTTCTAAAATGTATTCTCTACTCTTTAATAAGTTTAGACTAAATTCTTTTAGGTAAAAGATATATATATATAGTAGCGCTAGCTTTTATATAAGTATAATATCTAGTACGTTAGTAGTACTCTCTCTGCTTTATGTCTACGTTCTATAATATATCTTATTTCTAAAAGAGAGTTATATCTATATAGAGAACTATATTAAATAATATATAAATAATATTATATACGTATATAGTAGCGCGCTATTAAGTATAAAGGCTTCTTCTACGCTGTCTACGTTCTTACCTTTATATTATACTGCGTAACATATACTATTTTAAAAACTAGTTATCTTTAGACTATATTATATTGTGTAGTCTAGACAGCGTTAAAAGATATTATTAGAATAATCTTTATATGTTACCTGCGCGTAAGAAAGTTCTGTCTCTTAGTAGAATAATATAGTAAAGGCGTTTATTATAGCTCTAAAGATCTCTCTAAAGATAACTATAAAGTAGCTATAGTTATATTATATAGCTTTGCTTATAGACTGCTAAGTTAATAGTTATATTAAATAGTAGTTAGTATATACGCTACTCTTACAGCACACTTTATATCTTTTAATTCTAAAAATAGAAAGTTACTACCTTAATAGCTTTGCGTTAGACTTACATAATTCTAGTTCTATGCGTATAGTAGCGCTAGCTTTCTAAGAGCTATATATACCTATCTTTTAGCTTAACTATTTATTTCTCTTACTTATATTACATAATGTGCGCTATTTCTAAAAGATGCTAGATTAGACTCTAATGTAGCTAGACTTAAAGATTACTGCTACTATAATATATATGTATAGTAGCACTAGCTTTCTTAAAATTCTATAGTTTTATATATAGTGCTACTTTAGAAACAAAGACTTATACTAATACTAATAGAACTATCTAAATATACTTACGTATGTTTTTATGTATCTACACTAACGTTTACTTCTTAATAACTATAAAAGCTATTCGTTTACTTTTTATACACTTATGTTCTTATTATATTTAATAAAATACGTATATTCTAAAATTTCTTTGTCTTTTTACTATATTGTTTAGTAGTACAAACTTACACTTCTACTAAAAGAAAAGTTACACTATTATATATATACTATTATTATATTTTAGAACTAGCTAAATAGTATATATAAAGTGTTTATAAAAGGTGTTAGAGAAGACAAGCTATAGAAATATATAACTACAACCTGCTAATTGCTTTAAAAGATATAGTTAGAGAGTATAGTAATTTTAGAAATAATATATCTAAAAGTTACTATATAAATAAACGTTTCTTACAACGTAATACATTTATTATATAGTCTATTAGCGTGTATAGCGCATACATAAGTTAAGGCTACTTATCTATTTTATAGTAAGATAGATAGGTTAGCTATAACTCTAAAGACTAGGCCTATAGCATCTATGTTATACTAGGTGTAGATTATAGATATTAGATAGGTTAGCATGCTGTAACATGTTTTCTTAAATTGTAATCTTTGTAGCTATAATATAAGAAAGCTACGCTATAGTTTTAAATTAAGGTCTAATTAAATTAATATTATAGTATTAATAACTTAACGTATAACTTTAGAAAGACTACTCTTATATAAGAAACTATAAACGTTTTTAGAAAAACCTATAGTAGATGTTAGTAGAGAAATAAAGAAAGCAAAGTACTAGAATACATATTTAAGTAGTAGAATACACAGTCTATCTACGTACTGTAGTAAATACTAAAATAGTAACACTAAAACTATAGAACTATCTAAACCTATATACGTTATAGCGCTAACGTTCTAGTAGCTATAAAATTTAGTCTTTTAACTATATAGTTCTTGTTTTCTTAACTTATACAGTGTACGCTAGTCTAAAAACTACTATCTTGTAATTTAATAAGTTTATTTAAAAAGGTTATAAGATTGTGCGTATATATGCGTTGTAGTAACACTTTCTAGCCTCTTTTAATACTTAAGCCTAAAATAGATATATTTTACCTTCTTATTAAACTACACTACGCGTGCTAGTTTCTAAAAGGCTACTATAATATATTTATAGGTTTAGACTATACAATTTATACAAAAAGCTATAGGTGTAGAAGAACGCTAGCTTTCTAGTAGCTATATAACCTTATTCTTATTTTTACTATTATTACTTTCTTGTAAAAGCTAGCTATGCGTAGTAGATTCTAAAATACAAAGTAACAAAAATAATAAGTTAGATTAAAATATAAATAAAACAATTTACGCAAAAGGCTATAAGTGTAGAAGAACGCTAGCTTTCTAATAGCTATATAAACTTATTCTTGTCTCTATAATTCTTACTCTCTTATAAGAGCTAGCTATACGTAGTAAGTCTAAAACTTAGAGCTATAAAAATAATAATAACTCTTAAAATATATACTCTTAGCGTAAGTTTAAAACTTATTAAGTTTCTATTATAAAAAGACTACGTATCGCGTACTAATTTCTAAAAAGCTATTACAACGTATTTCTCTAGTTAAATAAAATAATATACGTAAAGAGGCATAAGTATAGAAGAACGCTAGCCTTCTAATAGCTATATAGTCTTATTCTTATCTTTATTCTTCTTACTCTCTTATAAAGCCTAACTACGCAGGTCTAAAATATAATGCTTTCTAAGAGATAAGTAGTAAAGACTACGTAAGTCTAACCTAGAAAGGTTACTATAATAACTTTATAGGTCTAGAGAGCGTAAGAGAAACGTAGCTTCTTAAACTATATCTTAAATTATACGCTAGTTATACTAATATTAATAATAATATCTACTAGATATATTATTTTTTTCTAGCTATAATTTTAGAATAGGTTATATTTAAGTGTCTTATTTATAGAGAGAGAAGAAAGAATAGCTAACCTATAAAAGACGTAGATGCTATATTTAGAAAGACTATTACATAGCTAAGGTTAGAATTTTAGAAAGGCTATACTATAGGTAAAAGTAATAATAATTTAATTCTTAGAGAAAAAAGGTATAGAGAGAAATAGTAAGAAAAGATATAGGTTAATATAATAGAGCGCACTACGTAAAAGAGTATACTAGAGAAAGTATAAGCGTTGTCTAGGTCTAGTATATGTTAAAATAAGAAAGTCTTGCAGCTTTATTCTACTAAAAAGTAACGTCTTAAAACTTATAGAGAAGAAGTAGCGCTAGAAGCTACTAGCTATATAATCTAGTTCTTTGTCTTCTATATTCTATCTTCTTTACTACTTATAGCGCGCGCTAGACTTAAAACTTATAAAGAGAAGTTATATAGATTACTCTAAAGATAATATAATACTATAGTATATATATAATAAGTGTACTAGTTATAGATATAATAGCGTAGATATTGCATAAGTACGTATATTATTATTTTAGCTACTAGAAGTAGTACATTCTATAGTTACTGCAGTATTTATTTTCTCTATTACGCTCGCTAGTTATATATTAAGAAGATATCTATTTTAATAGAGGAGTATTAGTATTAACAATAATAAAGAGATAATTAAGATAGCTAGTTCTACTTAATTATGCTCTTATTATCTAGATGCTTCTAGCTACGCTAGGCTATACACTAGTTATAGATATAATTCTAGTGCTATCTACCTAACGCATTTTACTTTTTACTAATCTTTTTAAAGAAATAAGAAAAAGAGATATAGAAACTAGATAGAGCGCTAGAAGTAAATTTATACTAGTAAGCCTTTACTTTACTAGAGTTACTCTTAGTTGTAATAATAATAGTGCTTTAGCGCATCTACGTCTTTTAATATATAACTTAATTATATTTTGCTTTCTATTTTTTTTAATTTAGTTTGTTTTTTACTAGAGCCTATAAAGCTATTATCTTTAGACTTCTAGTTCTGCTAGATATACTATATAAAACCTTTTTATATTCTTTTTAGAAGATAAGAATAAAAGACGCGTAGAGGTTCTTCTAATAGCTATATAATCTTATTCTTATCTTTATTCTTCTTACTCTCTTATAAAGCCTAGCTCTATAGGTCTAAAAGGTAACGCGTTCTAATCTATAAGTTAGGCTAAGGCTACGCGCTTATTAATATTAATAAAATCTTTTCTTTTCTCTTTTACACTCTTATCTTCTTACATTACTATATAATATAAGTAGTTTCTAAAACAAGTTAACATAGCTAAGATGTAGTGTAGTAGTAAAGATAGACATTTTTCTACAAAGATAATTAAGCTTAGTATATATTAGTGCTACTATTACTTTAATAATAGAATAGGTAGGTTAGTTATAACTCTAAAGAACAGGCCTATAGTAGCTATATTATGCTAATAGTATTATATAGAATTAAAATATAGAAATATATAACTATATATATACTTAATTAGTATATTTTGTAACTATACATAAGAGTAGAGTAATAATAATAGTTCTTTATATAAGTAGTAGTTAGTTAGTTTTAAAAGCGCGCGCTATTAGTAGATATTTTAGAGGTTTTAAAGAAAATTATAAAGATATAAAAAAGAAGACTATAGGCGTATTAAGAAGTTATTTTATACTAGAGGGGGTTAGTATAGCTATAAACGCCCTCTCTTACACGCTATAGGCTACATAGCTAACACACTTACTAAATTTAAAACGTATACAACTATAATATACTTGCACGTATAAGATATTAGATTAAGAACGCTTTCTTATATACGTAGTAGTTTAAAAGATAGTAGTATATCTATTACTACGTTACTTGTTTTAAAAGTTAGTAGTAAGTAGCCTAACACTTATAGTGCTTAGATTAGTTTATTTTAGTAGAACTATAGAACGTATAAGTAATAGAGGGGTTAAACTCTCTAGTCTACTTTTATAGTTAGTAGCATAGTAGATATAGCTATAACTCTAACCTAAATAGTAAAAGTACTTATAGTAGCTATTATTAGTTACACAAAGTAGAGGTATCTAAATAACATTAGAATAGTTGCATTTTTTTATTTCTCTACTAACTATTATTGCGTTACTACACTTACTAATAGTAACCTTCCTCTTTTAATCTTCTTTCTAGAATAGACGTCTTCTTAATAATGTAATAGAACTATAGGTATATTAGGCGCTACTTTAATCTATATATATAAGCAGCTATATAACTTTTAGTTTAAATAAGCGTATCTAATTATCTTAATAGTAAGGTTACGTACTTTATCTTTAAGATTTATGTAGGTTTAACGCTATAGAAGTTTCTAGCTATATATACTAGCGTCTAGACATAGCAGCTTCTTCTACTAGCTAGTGCTATATATTATAACTAGTTAAATAAGCTTTTCTTTCTCTTCTAGATTCTAGAATAAGTAACTACGCTCTAGGTTGCTATATAAGATTATAATATCTATTACCTCTTAGTATTGCCTTATATTAGAAAAGAAGTATAATTTAGAACTAGGTAGAGTAACGTATAGTTTAGTCTTAGTAGAAGATTTGCGTTAGTAGAGGAGTCTAGAAGAAGTAATAGCTATATAAGTCTAATTATTACTACGCCTATAGTTGCGCTAGCTATTACTCTAACTAGTATTAGATATATTATAGTTAGAGTTATTGCGTTAGAATATGTTATTATTGTAAATAGTACTATTAGAGTTCTTGTTAGTATTGTAAGTAGTAGGTATTTTGTCTAGTTCTAGACTAGAACTATATTAGAGAGCTTTGTAAAGTAGGTTAAGATACTATTATATAGGTTAATAAGTGTAAATATAGAGTGCTTTAGTGCTTACTTCTACTAAAGATAACTTATTAGCGTTTACTACGCGCTATTTAGTATAATTATATACTAATAGCGCTGCTATTTCTAGTGCTTATTTAGATTAAGGTAATATAGAGGTAGATTTAGCTATATAGGTGTCTAGTGTAGTTATATAGAGTATATTATTCTTATTAAAGCTATTACTAAACTTAATACGCTTAGTAGTTAGCTACTAGTTAAAGAAAGATTAATTTAATTATAGAATACGCTAATAATGTAGAGTAGAGCTATTAGCTCTAGATGCGCTTACTATATTCTATAGTAATAAAGACGTAGTAGTAAGAAGCTATCTAAGTAGCTTATTATATTGCGCAAAGTTTACTAGTACACTAATAACACTAGGCGTTACTAAGACTATAAGTAGGTAAATAGTTAATAGAGAACCTGCACGCTGTAACTAGACTATAGACCTAGAGTATATCTTATAATATATAATATAGATAAGAGAGTACAATAATAATAGGTAGGCTCTATATAGCCTATACTCTAGCGTAAGTATATAGTGTATGTAGTACCTAAAACTAAAGTTAGAGTAATAGAGATATATTTAGAGGGGACTGTAGATTAAATAGGTTTAGCAGTATAACTAACTTAATCTACTAATAGCAATAGAGCGTAGAAATAGAGATAATATTAGTTAGTAGAGTGTACAGAGTAACTTTAATAGAGGCTTAGATTATAACTCTAAGTAACACTCTATATAGGTTTTAGTTACGTTTTATATTTATTTAGACTTATCTATAAATTCTACTTCTTCTTCTATATTACTAATAATAGAGCTATTATCTAGTTGCAGTAGCTATAGTTTATTATCTTTATCTTTCTATTTATCTACTAGTTGTTCTATTATAGCACACCTATTAAAATTTTTAATAGTTATCTCTGTATAGATAGCGTATTTAGTTACTAATTTATATTTTACTTCTATAGAGTTGCGTATAAGCGCCTCTAAGAAATCTAGTAGTTTTATATCTAATATAACGTAAACACGCTACCTATATATAATAGAGTAAAACTCTTTGCTTAATATTATTATATTATCTTTATTATCTATAAAATGTTTCTATATATAAGCGTTGCTAGTGTAGATATAGAGAAACATCTATTTAATCTTCTATATATTAGTAAGGCTAGCCCGCTAATTCTAGGTTTTTTAGAAATTTACTAATATTACTTACGTAAGTTACACAGGCGCCTCTCTTATATAGTATAGTATAGCATAAATACTAAAGAGAGTAGTGTGCTAAAGAGTAGCCTAAAACTCGCAATACGCCTATACTCTATACTATAATAGAAATGTTAGAGTAATTAAAGTCTCTATTTTATATACTTTCTAAACAAAAGAAGTCTTTTTTAGCTATAATAGACTATTATCTAATAGATTAAATAAAAGGCGTATACGTCTATACTAAGTGTTATTCTACTACAACAGAAATATAGTTATATTTAACTTTTTTGTAGTAGTATAGCTCTGCGCGTCTAATAGCTTAGATACACTAGTGTATTATAAATATTATTATACTTAATTATAATAAAGCAGTTCTATTCTCTATTACACTTTATCTAATAGTTAGAGAGCTTTAATAAAATTAGGTATTAGCGCTAATGTCTACTACTTTAAAAGACCTTAGTCTTGCTACTAGTGTTTCTAAACTTAACTCTATATATATAAGTTATACTCTTATATAATAAGTTACGCTAAAGTACTAAAAATTATCTATATATATAGGTGCGCTATAGTAAAAACAGAGTATAGGTTGTGTATAGAATTAGTTATATTAACTTTAGCCTAGACTACGCGCTGCTAATAAGAAGATAACGCAGCGTGTACTATAGTAGAGGTAAGATTATATATATATTTGCAGAATTATCTTTCTTAAGTAGTATAGTCTATTACGTCTACCTAGCGTGTGCTTACTTAAAGATAGTTAAAGTAGATATCTAAGTAGAGAAACTTATAAATCTTAAACTAGAGAACAGCGTATATCTATTTACACAGGTAATAGAGCATCTATATTATACTATATTTCTTAATAGTCTTCTTATAATTAAGGCTATGTCGCTTCTACTAAGGTCTTAAACGTTATTTAGTTAAACTAGTATAGTTATTATAGAACACGCGCCTTCTACTCTAATATTTCTCTAACTATAAGAATAGTAGAGGCTCTAGATTTAACTCTTTTAGAGATAGTTACAACGTCTAGGCAAGCGTAGTAGTTATAACTACGTTAAGTTTCTATTAGGCAACTAGCAGGTAACTCTATATATCTCTTTAGAATATAGTTACTATAATAGCTTACTCTATATAGGCAATCTATTAGTTATACTCTATAATTTAAAATAGGTTTACGTCTGCAGTAGAGAGTATCTAGAAAGTAGAATAAGAAAGGTTGCCTTAGTTGCTTTCTAGACTCTAATAACTAAATAGATCTAGAGATAATAGACGTATAAGTTTTAGTGTTATATAAAACTCTTAACGTGCTAGAAATATAGTATTAGCCTCTTATATTAGATCTTTAGGTTTATTATAGAGTGTATTATATACACTTCTTTTATTAGCCTTCTATTAACTTATAAGGTTATTATAGTTAAACTTCTATAATAAGCTCTTTTCTTTCTCTCTAACTAAAAGTTACTTAAATAAAAGCTTTCTATAACTAAGTAACTTAAAGTGTAGGTTAAGAAAGAGTAAGTAACGCTAGACGTATATATAGAATTATTCTTTAACAAGGTTATATTATTTTACAAACGTAATAAATAGACGTAGTTTATTTATTAAAGATAGTTTAACTATAATAGCACTAGCTTCTATTCTAGTCTAAGTATACTTAGTAGTCTTAACGTAGCTACTAGAAGAGGGTAATTTAAATCTTTGCTTAAGAAATTTGTTATAGGCCTTCTTATATAGAGCTATTATACTAATACAACGTAATGTATAATTTACACCTATATTAAGCTAGAATTTATCTTTTTCTATATACTAGTTGTTCTAGTCTTTACACACTTTAGAAAGAAGTAAGAAATATATACTTTTAAAATTAGAATACTATTCTAGTAATCTATACTTAGTATTATATAGTTAAACTAGTAATTAGAGGTTATAAAAGGTATTATTAGGTAGGCAAGTTTCTATTACTATGTAAGATAGTTTAATAATCTTACTCTATAAGAGTGCTAGTATACTTACCTTAATAGTTAGTTAGTAGTTTATATAACCCTCTTTTACATAGCTACTCTTCTTTTATTAGATATTACTCTTATATTATATATTCTTAAACTTACAAGAATACATAGCTTAATTCTGCAACTATATAATAGAATTAAAAGCCTAAAGTATAATGTAGTCTATCTAAATACTAAGAATATAGTTGTTAAGGTGTTAAGTTTCTAATTTAATATTATTACCTTAGAGATTAGTGTATAATAAGAGCATACTTAGAAAGAAATAATAATATACGTTACATGCTGCTAAATACACTAATATACTCTTTATCTTAGTAACACTAAAGTTAGTGTTAATGTAAAGTTAATGTTAGACTCTATAAGTAAATAGTAGTAGAAAACTAAAATTAATATCTTACTTAAATACTGCTAGACTAGTTAGTTAAAAGACGTAGCTATCTATATTCTAAGTGTAAATATATTTATCTATTACTAAGAGTTTAAGCGTTTAGAACTATTCTTCTATCTTCTATAAATTTAGTATTAGAAGAAACTCTATAGACCTGTAGAAGCTCGCAAGCCTAATTCTACTAAGTAGTAGAGCCTACTAATAAAATAGAGTAGTTACTAGAAACTATTTTATAACTTATAGTAGTAATAGTAGCTAATATAAAGTTAGATCTACTTAATTAAAGAGAGAAAGTAAAGCTATAAAGTTCTTCGCGATGTAAGAGAGTGTTTTGCCTCTAGTCTAAGAGATATATTTATAAGTGCACTAATAGAATAATGCGTCTGTAATAGTATAAGTAGTAATAAAGTATATATTATTACTAATAGCGGGCGAAGTACTCTAGTTAAAGTGCAAAGAAGTTAGTAGTTAGGTAACTAACGCTAAAGGTAATGCCTTAGCTATAGGTATATAATAAAACGTAGAGTATAATAGAGAGAATATATTAACTAGTGCGTAGAGCAATAAAAGTATAGTATAGGTAGATAGTTCTAGAGATAGAGATAGCTAAGGCAGGCTTCTAGAATCTAGTAATACACTAGAAAAACTAAAAGGCAATATAGTAGGTAATTAAGAATAGTCTAGTAGTAGATTAAGATAGTCTTATTTAAGAGATATAACGTTAGAAGGTAATAGTGTAGAGTGTAGCTAGAAAGAAATAGAAGAGATTAAGTCTAGAACGTGTTAGTAAAAGTAACTCTAAGTAAACGCGTATAGTAGTAATACATAAAGTAGTAGAAGAAGAATATAAATAAAAAAAATAGCTAGAGAAGAGTAGGCGTAGGTATAATAAAAAATAGAAATAACTAAAGAGAGAGTAGTTATAACTATAACTAGGCACTCTAAGAGACGTTATCTACGTAATAATATACTATATAGAGAAGTCTATATACTATAGTATACGTTTATAGTAGAGTATAGTAGTGTCTACTCTATTTTCTCGCGTATTCTACTTATATTATAGGTATTACTATTATATATTAGTATAGTATAGTTATTAAGTTAGGTTTAAGGCGTTAGATTTACCTATTAGGTTTTGTAGTAGAGAAGAGGTACATAGTAGCTAGCATTAAGTTTAATTATACTATAACGCCTAGTGCTAAAGCTGTCTAGAGTTAATAGTATAGAAAAAGATAAGAGAACTAGATCTATATACGCGTTTATAGAGTTAGAGTTTAGTTATTAGATTATAGAACTAGCTTATGCGCTATCTATATACGTTAGAAATAAGTAGCGCGTTCTATAGAGTATACTCTATAGGCTGCAATAATACGCGCGTGTACTCTATTCTATACGTTACTATTAAGAAATATATAGTTATAGTAAGGTAGCTTTCTATAACTAGCGTAGTAGTTTAATTCTTTTTTCTATCTTTATTGTGTAGCTACGCAGCTAGCTTTATCTACGTAAAGAGGTAGGTAACCTATAATAATCTTATACTAGGTAGTAGACACTACGCATATGTACTATAATAGCCTTATAGTTGTAATATAGTATATTACTTCTATGTATAGACTAACTTTTAGAGGCTAACGCTAATAAACTAATAATATAGCAAAGATGTAGATTACTACTAGCATACACTTATTATATAGCGTAGTTAAACTACGTAGAACTTATTATTTAACTATAAGAGTAATCTAGGTAAAATATACCTTTAGTTATAATAATATACTATTAAACTTATATTACAGTAGAAGTAGAACGCGTAAAAGAAGTAATGTTTATAAGTAGATCTAATATAGTTTAGTAGTATAATGCTATGCTAGTCTATGTAGTTTATAGTATATAATTTATTACAATGCAAATAGAATAGTATAGCGTATTACTTTAATTTAGGCTTTATATTATATTGCACTATAGTAGATATAACACTAATAGATTCTAAGCTATAAAAGTAATAAGAGTTTATTAAATTACAACAAGTAGCGCGTAATAGCTCTAATATTAAACCTAGTATCTTAGTGTACTTACTAAATAGTATATATACTAATAGAAGCTACTAGTAGCTAATAATAAAAGAAAATAAAGATATAATAGAAGACCTTATAGAGCTAAAGAAAAGTATTAAAGTAAAAAAAGAGTAGTAGAAATATGCAAGGCTAAAGAGATTAGCCTTACTATAGATAATATACAAAGAGAATAGAACTCTATATATAATTATACGCAGTTTAATAAAAGAAAAGCTTTTAGAAAGGTAGATAGTAGTATAAAGTGTAGACTATAACTACAGCCTAAAGTCTAGTTAATAAAGCGTGTAGTAGTTAAAGTGTAGTCTTAGTTAAGAGAAGGTATATTATAGTTATAAGCAGGTGTCTATGTTTATAATAGTTTAGTTAGAATAAGCTTATTTCTAGTAAAAGAGGTTTACAGGTTTAGGTTTACTAGTAAGCCTAGAATACTTTGCTTTAAAATAGTTGTAGAGTCTAACTAAAAGAGAATTACTACACTATTTAGCTTTAGCCTTAGTGCAGAAATAGTTAGGTGTCTTTAAGAACTCTTCTATTATAGCCTCTTTAAGTTTTTAGCCTTATAAGGTGTCTAAGAAGGTAGGCTAGACGTAGGTTAGTAGAGTAATAGACCTAGAGCTGCCTATAGAAACAGAGTTTGCACTAATAGTAGCTATATTAGAGGTCTTCTTATTATTATTAGTAATAGTAGATTTTAGGTTAGCGTTAGCTACAGCACTAGTCTTCTTCTTATTATTAGCTGTAGCAGGTTTTAGGTTAGCGTTAGCTATATTACTAGTCTTCTTCTTATTATTAGTAGTAGCAGGTTTTAGGTTAGTAATAGCTATATTACTAGTCTTCTTCTTGTTATTAGTAGTAGTAGGTTTTAGAGGTAGCTTAACTATATTATTATCTTACTTACTCTCTATTAAAAATAAAGTTAAACTCTAACTAGACGTAGAGAGAGACGTAAACTATAGTTACACTATTATAGATGTAATAGAACTAGAACGTAAAGTAAGAGTTCTACTAGTCTAATAATCTAATAAATAAGAAGTACTATAACGTAAGTTTAGACAGTTACTGTAGATAGATATATTAAATGCAGAGTTCTTTATAGCCTTCTTAGAAGTAGTAAAAGGCAAGGCGCCTAAACCTATTAGTAGCAGAGAACTATTAATTTTACTATTAGAGGCTTTATTATCTAGCAGTAGTAGTTCTATTATCTTAGTTAAGAGAACTAGACTATCTTTAATAGACTTAATATTATTAATACTATTATTCTTAGATAAATTCTTTAGTAGATCTAGCTTAGAATTAGGCTACGTCTCTTTATTAGAGTTAATAGTAAGAACCTTATCTCTAACCTTTATATAATTAGCTTTGTAGAAGTCTAACTCTAGTTACTTAGCTTCTATAAAGATATTAAGATCTTCTTTATTAAGGTTATAGAAAAAGTTATTAACGTACGTATTATTAAGAGTTATAAGAGTTTTTAGCGCTTCTATAAATAGAATAAAGTTAGGTAGCTACTTATTATTAGTTTTAGCTACATAACTCTACTTTAATAACCTTTAGCTAAGGTTAAATAGAATATAGACACCTAGTGTATAGTAGATACGCTTATTTATATTAAGTTCTATTATACTTTCTCTATCTTTAGATATTAAGTAGAAGAAACTAGTAAGAATGTTAATAAGATATAGTTCTATAGTTAGATTATAGTATTATATAGTAAGGTAGACAGAGAGAGCAGAGTTGTTAGAAACTTTATTGCCTAGAGGTTTGTTTTTAGTAGAATTCTTAGAGTTATTATTAACTATTATAGTAGATATAGTAGTAAAGTTAAAGAAGACTATACCTATTCTAAGTAAATTTATTAAGTTTATACTAGAGATAACATTAGTTTAAGAGTATAATAGGTAGGTAAGTAGAGGGAGCTAGTTGCAACTGCAAGCTTATGCCTAATAGAGGTAGAGTACGTACTATACGCAGTAGAGGCTAAATGCTTCTATTATAGTAAGGTAGTAGAAATAGACAGTAAGAATCTAGCTAGTGTAGTATTAGCGTCTAATAATCTGTTACTCTTTGTTCTTATCTTAGGTAGAGTTAACTAAGATAGTAGCTTTACTAAATAACTATAAATTAAACTCTACTCTAAAGATATAGGTAGACGTAATAAGTATCTTTGTCTTATTATAGTAGTTATTCTACTTAGTCTAGATTTTGTTACGCTTCTTCTACAACGCAGAGGTATATACTATTAAGAAATATATACTAAAGTAGCTTATAATCTTAATAATTAGATCTTAGATATAAGGCATAAAACACTAGATAATTAGTTTCTCTGCGTAAAGATACACGCGCTCGCGTATAATTAATAGTAGTATATTTATCTTTAGCAAGAACTTAGTAAACTTCTTTAGAACCTTACACGTATTAGTAGTATTCTAGTTCTTATCTACAATTTTGTTTATACTTCTGTTGTAGTAATATTAAAAGAGCTATTAAATCTGCGTTAGTTCTTTTAGATAAGAGTTCTTACTAAGGTTATAGTATTAAACTCTAATATTAGATTTATTAAAGAACTATAAGTATATATCTACGTTATAATACTATAGATTAACGCTAAGATTACGTTTAATCTCTTTCTTATTATTGCTACGCTATAGTGTATCTACGTAGGTTTAGTAGAAGATACTATATAAAGAGAAGAACTTAATAAGTTTAAGCGCGTAGACAGCTTATAAATTCTTAGATAGTATAGGCTTAGCCTATAGGTAGGTTTTATATATAGTTACAAGCTGCTTCTTCTAGTGCGCAGACGTATTATTAAAATAGCGTTAGGTAGATAGATAGAAAGGTTACTTAACTATATAGTAGATAGTAGGTAGAAGACTAGCTCTAATACAATTCTTAGTATTATTAAAAGAAATAAATGTCTAGAACCTACACTAGATTATAAAATAGGCTAAGGTTAGTTATACTATAAAGCCTTTATGTATATAAGCGTTATTATCTTTCTACTACTTATTATTATTATCTTTATAGAGAATATACTTTTTAAATAAAGCTAGGTGTAGTTATATAAAAGAACTATGCTAGTTAGCGTTCTGCTATTAGTTAGGTATAAAAGAGAGGCTGTAGTTACAACCTAAACTCTAGAGGCTAGTAGTACATACTTTAGATTATTATCTTAGAGATAGTATAGGTCTATCTTGCCTACTATCTATAGAGAGAAAACCTTTACGTTAACTACTTTATTAATACCTTCTATATACGTGTTACTAGTGCTATTAGTTATAGAATTTAGTTATAGAAGTAGAACACTACTAGATAACTATTTATTAAACTCTAGTTGCTTAAAAAGTTTTATATACAAATAGAAGTCTTTTATACTATAAGAAGTAAGAAATCTAGATATAAGAATATACTATTGCAGCAGCAACTATTTTAGGCTAACCTAGGTTAGGTTTTTATTTCTTAGGCTATCTTAGTATTTATCTACAAAGACAAATGCAAAGCAGCTATAGTAGTTCTTCTTCTAGAACACAGAAGCTATGTTAGGTAGCTTAAAGGTAGAAATATTATTTTTAAACTTAGTACTACTATTACTAAAGTACTTCTTAAAAAGTAACTCTATTTTACGCCTAACTTCTCTTGCATACACGTTCTCTAGGTTCTAGTAGATCTAAGTAAGAGCGCTTAGGCTATATATAGTAATAAAGTAGTTATAGCTATAGATATAGATAGTGCGTATAGCTTATAGATTAGAGTTAGAGGTATTCTATATGCTATTATTAAGATTAGGTAAGTACTTCTACGTACTATGTTTTTCTCCTGCTATAAAAATAGTTAATAGACTTACAACAAAAGTAATAACGTTTATATCTAGCTAGTACGCCTTAAACTCTATAGTAGTCTAGCTAATAAGTTTAGGTAGTGTAAGATATAGTAAGAGACAGCCTTTATTACTAGAAGAGCAGAGATTAGAGTTAGAGTTTAGAGAGTTAGTAATATTGTGCTTACAACAGCTCTTATATATAAGGTTTACCTAGTAGAAGTTAGCTAATATATAGATAAGATATAGAAGTGCTTATTACAACTATAGTTAATAGGCTAGGTATATAGAGTATTAGCTATAACTATAAAACATAGTTAATATAGAGTGTACTAACCTTCTAGAATATAGCTACTACTTTAATAGTTTTACTAAGTTCTATACTATCTCTAATTAAGAATTCTACTAACGCAAAAGTAATAGAGTGTGCTAGTAGTTTCTTTAACTTTAATTTCTATATTACGTCTATTAGTTTATTATCTTTCTTATTATAATAATACGTATAGCTTCTGTTTCTAAAGCGCTTAGTACTAAATATAGTATATATAATCTACTACTAAAACAGATCTATAGTTATCTCTTTAATATAGTAGTTTCTAGTTATCTTAAGTAGGCCTAACTACTATAACGCTTCTAGTAGATATTCTAGAGAGAAGTTACTATCTTCTATTTATTTTACCTAGTTAATATTAGTAGAATAAGTAGCTTTAGAGTACGTAACAGAATTAGTCTAGATAATATAGTCTTATTTCTTAGTAGATAGTAATACGTAGATATCTCTGTCTATAAGTTATAGTTTACTATAGTTATTAACATTAAAACCTATTCTAATACCTAGATTAAAGCTATTTTAGCATACTTTTATAATCTTGTATTTAATAGCTATATACTACTTTTACATTATCTATAGTAAGTACTTCTTATAATAGAAAAACTCTGCTAAGGTCTTAGTAAAGATATCTATAATAATAGAGCTAATAAAGCTATACTACTTATAACGCAGGCTCTCTAGTGTTATAAGTAATGCCTTAAACATGTCTATAGTACTTATTATATTCTTCTACCTACGCTTAATGTTAGCACGCGTATTCTAATCTTTTAGTTTATCTATACTAATAGCGTAGAAGTACTACTAAAAAAGGCTTTTAAGGTTCTTCTCTCTACGCTGTTAGTCTATTAACGTAAACTTATGCAACTCTTCTTCTATAGGCTTATAGTTATCTTTAGACAACTCTAGTACTATAGGCTTACTTTTCTTTAGTTTCTTTCTATGCTTCTTAACCTTAGGTTTAGTAGGTATAGTAATAAGACCTTACGTTAGATAAGCTATATATACTATAGGTATTATAATGTTATTAAAGTTATTAACTATAATATTAGAGAGATTTATAGCAGCTTTAATAGCTTTCTTAAACGTAGCTAGGCGCTTATATACGTGTTAAAAACACTTTACAACGTAGTATAAGATAAAAGCTATATTCTCTTTAGATAAGTAGCATTAGTTAAGTATACTAGAGCTAAGAATCTAGATTATTATATATACGTACTATGTTAGTTCTGTCTACTTATTAGTCTTAGTATTAGTAGAGTATAAAACAATAGGTATGCTTATATTATACGCCTACTAGATGTTAATGTAGCTACAGCTACGGCTCTAGGCTAAACCTTTACTCTTCTACTAGAACTTATTACGCTTTAGTTTAGTAAGTTTACTAATAAAGAACTTAAATCTATTATAGATATTACTCTTATAAAGGTATTTAAAGAACTCTACTTTATTAACACTAAGAACGTAGTATGCAAAATTAGCTATAGCATTCTTATTTTTAGACTATTTAGTAGTAGTTTTTAATATACCGCTAGTGTGTAGTATATAACTCTATTTATAATTATTATTAATAATTATTATAAAGAGAACGTTATTAAATTAACTAAGGTTCTACTTATTATAAATTATTACACTTATAGATAGATTAAACGCGTTAGAGTGTACTTTAGTAATATTAGCGTAGATAGTATTAAGAGATAAAGTTATTAATATAGATTTATACCTATCTTCTTTCTTAAGTAGGTATTTATAAGTGCAAGAATTAGGTTTAATAGGTAGACGTAGCTTCTGCAGTAGTTAAGGTAGCTACTAGAATAGTAACTCTCTATCTATAGTAGCGTATAAGAATAGTAATAAGAGTTAGTTATAGAGAGGTTAGTTATAGTTATAATAGGTAGCCTAATAGAGAAGTGCTACGTAGACACTAGATATAGGCTAGTAGAGGGAAGAGGTTGTAGTTATAGTTAATTATTCTAATAGTTTTAACGTAGAAAATGTAGGCAGTATTAGATAGTAACGTTAGGTATCTAGTGTAGAAAGTAGACACTAGAAGAAAGTTATAATAGCACTAATACAACAAAGGCTAAGAGAAGGTATATTATAGTTATAATTAACTCTCTAATAGAGAATACTAAATAGATTCTAGATATCTAGTCTAAAATCTTATAGTCTAGAGAATATAAGTAGAATACCTCTAATATTATACGTAAGCTATATGCAAGTTAGCGCGCGTATAATTTAATTTAATTACGTAACTTATATTAGCGTATACGTCTGTTAGTAGCGTTCTATAAGAATAATAAATAAAATTTAAAACTAGCTAAAAGGCTCTAAAAATCTATTTATACAACTTACAATTCTAGAATTAGGTAATAGGTAGTAGTAGGTGTTTAAAAAGAGCGTTGTAGTTAGACTAGGTATTACTAGTATACAATATAGAGTAGGTAGTAGTAGGTAGAGAGAAGGTAGTTAGGTTTAAAATTAAAAAAGATATTTACTAATATTACTAGCGTTACTAGCGTTACTAGCGTTATAAGATACTTAGTTAGACTTAGTATAATTAGGCTTAGCGCTACGCAGTCTTAAATACCTCTAATAACTAATTTATAACTATTGCTAAAGCTCTAATAGACACTATATAATATAGATTATTTTATAAGCTATAATCTAAAGCTTTTAGAGAGGTTTAGTAATTTAATTATACGCTGTATTACAGCTAATATTAGCAGAGAGCTTTTACTTATTACTTAATTACTAGTAAAGGTAATAGAAATAAGTTATGTAATAATCTTACTAGTATAGTAGAGATAAGATATTAGTTTCTATTTACTTTTAATCTTACTTTAATCTATATTAGCACTATAACAAAATATAGGTAAGTTAAATATATAGAAGAATACAACATTATACGCGTAGCTTATAGTAGAGTTAATAAGATTAAATAAAAGTAGATACTATGCTAAAGCATAACGTAATAAAGACTATAACTAAAATAGCTATAGAATATAGTAGTTTTGTTATTCTAGTAGCGGCGAGTGTGCTTATTAAGAGCGATAGTTAATTTAAATACAAAACTAACTATATAACACTAGAAAAACATCTCTAAATTCTTAGTTTAAGTAGCTAGAATAGTAAAGTTTCTAAAGGCGTAAAAGGTATAGATAAGCGTAGTAACGTTAGCGCGTTTTAGAACAACACTTAGCTAGCAAAATAGATACGCCTTAAAAGAGAATGTTATTACTAATAGCGTCTAGTATACTTAGATAGTATTCTTAATATAATAATAAGAGATACTTAATAAAAGTACTATAGCTAGAATAATATAAACCTACGTCTAAGAGCTATACTTAAGCTATATAAAGCTAAAGAACGCTTTAGTAAAGATAAGTAAGTAATATTCTCTTCTATAAGCAATCTTCTGCAAGAGCCTAAATTTAGTAGTAATAAGATTTAGGCGCGCATAAAAGCTTAGTTAACCTTAGTAGAAGAGTTTTGTAATCTTAGACGTATAGTATATAAGTTAAGAATTAGGCGCGCTATAAACTTAGTTATATCTCTACTAATAGAGTTGCGTAACGTAGTCTATAATATAATTTATAAAGAGTTAAGTAAGAGAGAGAACACTAGTGCTATTCTTAGAAAGAGTTAATACCTAGATTAAGGTCTAGATAATAGTTACTAGTTCTTTAAAGACTATAGCGTAAGAGAATAGTTTATAAAATAGAGTGTTAGCAAGAAAGTCTTACTTAGTAGAATACTTAAGAAGTATAAATGTTATTATAATTAGGCGTATTCTAATTTTTAGTAAATAGCTAAATAAGGCTAATTATAGAAATAGCGTAGTAGAATAGGCTGTAGAGTAGAGTTTTACACTAAGACTAAATAGAATAGAGTAGAAGTAAGTATACTAGAAACTAGGTATAGTTATAATCTAGAGTTAAATTGTATATAACTTAGGTTGTAGTAGTCTAGAGAGAAGCTGCCTATAGTTATAGTCTAATAGCTAATATAAATAGGTAATCTTATTTTACTTCTTTAAAGCTACTACTACTCTAGTTAGTTTATATCTACTACCTTTTGTGTATAAAAGTAAAGAGTGTTGTAATTATAGAACTTTGCTAAATACTCTCTTTAGTGTTGTAACTACGCACGCGCGCTATAATCTTATCTAGCCTACCTACTTCTATAGGTCTAGTTACCTCTCTACTAACTACTGTAATTACGCTAATATCTTATAATCTATTACCTAGTCTCTATCTATACCTATTGTTTTAGCGTATATATACGTAATAATTACTTTCTCTTTATATTAAATAGACCTATTATAACAGCGTAGTTTAGTAGAAAATAGACTCTAGCTAAACTAAGGCTATAAAGAAGTTATAGCCTTAGTTAGGCCTAGAGTAGACTAGTTAGCCTCTTTTTTTAGAAGAAGCTCTAAGTTTAAATTGTATTACAAATAGGTTCTCTTTTTTACCTTTTGCAAGGCCTCTATACTAGTATCTATACTACGTAGAATAGTAGATTATAGTAAAAGATAATAACAGTAACTCTTTAAACTATAGTAGTAACGTAAGGCTTTTTGCTATTTATATCTTTTCTGTCTATAATACGCTTTTACACTAATACTCTAGATAGTAGTAGATACCTACGCGCATGCTACTACCTAACTAAGATAGATATTATATATCTATAACGTTAACCTAGGTATAAAGAGGCTAATTTGTAATCGCTATATAAGGCATTAAATATATATATATATATATTATTTATACATTACATTTACCTTTAGAATACTTAGGTATAGTTATAGTACATAGTACTATATATTATTTGCGTAGAACGTTAGTAATAGAACCTCTAGGTATAGTTGTAGTATAAGGTACTATATATTATTTGCACTATACGTTTGTAATTAGACGTCTAGTTATAGTTATAGTTAAGAGCTCTATTATAGCTACACTACTATAGTAGTGTTAAATCTCTTTCTATTTTGCATTTTTTTGTTATTTAGAATTAGAGTAGTATCTTAACTTAGAGAATATAGATCTAGTAGATATATAATTTTATTATAGGTTCTTTATATGCTCTTACTTTTCTATATATTTCTATATAGAAGGTTTAACTATGTTTCTCTTTTCTAGTAACTAGAAAGCTTAATCTACTATATATATGCTAACTCTACGCAAGCTATAAGCAGCCTAGGTAGTAGTTATGTTACCTAATAGTATAATTATCTTAACCTAGATTAGAAATGTTGCTGCTACGCAGTTTAACTAAGTAATAGCGTTAATAAACTACTAAAGCGTAGTTAGGTTTTAGTTAAATCTAATATATATTCTAATAATTAGATAACGCTTCTATTGTAGTTAGATAAGAAGTTAGGTAAAGTAAGTGTAGAGCAACGCTTAGTTATAATAGACACGCTAGGTGTAGTAACTAGCTACACTAACGCTAGCCGCGAATAAGGTAGATATAGTAGTAATAGTATAGTTTACTACTATAATAATAGCAGAGATACATAGTTGCGTACATAATAGCCTTAGAATTTAATTTAAGAAAGCTTTATTAATTGCGTTAGCTACGCTTAAGCTTTTAATAATTATTATAATAGCGTCTTTATACAGGCTGTGCATTATACTATTAAAATAAATAATAAGTGTAGGCTATTAGTTAGCTATATATAGAAGTAAGGTTTTTATATTAATAATTTTAAGGTGCTTTATAATATTAAAGACGCTTTCTTTTATACTATGCATAATAATGTATATAGTTACTAGAAGAAGAGCTAGTAGCTCTTTATAATGCTAGATACAGTTAGTAAATATTATAGCTAAGGTTTTGTTTAGTTAGGCTTATAGGTTTGCTATAGTTAATTATATAGAATTTATATTATTAGCGCAAAAGGTAGAGATTAGTAGTAGATAGAATATAGAGAGTAACGCAATTATATATAACTATTAGAGTAAGAACGTAATAATAAAGATAGTAAAGGCATAGTAAAGGTAAGTAGAGATAGTAAGCTGTAGTAGTAAGAATAATAAGATATTACTAAGCTTATTAATTATAAGTAAAGGTAACCTTGCACGCGTTAAAACAGCAAAACAACTTATAAAGCTACTAGGTGTAGATATTATTATAACTTTAGTACTAAGAATTATCTTAAGTATTATAGTTATAATAGTCTATATCTACTTAGAGTAAGAGATATTAGATTAATAGTAAAGAGAATTTACTATATAGACGTCTAGGTGTAGTTATAGCTTAGAATTTAGAAAGGTATAAGAGCCTACGCTAAATATAAAGTTAGTAAAAAGTAGAAGTTGTTAGACGTTGCCTAATTAGTTTCTAAAAAACCTAGAGTAGATAGTTAGTATTAGAGCGCGTTTGCAACAGAGTTGTATTAAATAATAGTATAGTACGTAACTTTATATTACGCCTATTATAGTTAGCAAGATTACTCTTATTTATTAATTTTAAACGTTTATTTTCTTACTTCTCTATATTATTTTATAATTATTAACGTACGTATAATATTAATAGTACCTACACTAACCTTATTTAAGAGAGAGGTATATATAAATAAAGAAATTAAGAGTGTAGAAGGCCTCTACTTCTACTAGTACATAGAACCTTTAAACGTAAGTTTAGTAGTATATATATATAAAAGATCGCTAAGTTTAATAAGCTTATTAGATCTCTATAATTAAGGTTAACCTTATAGCTAAACTAGTAGTAACTTTTAATAAATATATACAAATTGCGTTAGATCTAGTTATAGTTATTGCCTAAAGCTACTATTTCTAGCTTTAGTTAAATATACTACGCTCTTAGTTATAGTAAGACGTATACAACTAGGCTAAACGCATAGACATTATTCTGCTAGGCTATCTCTATCTAGCTAGTAAGTACTTTAGTCTTTCTTCTAATATTAATCTCTATAACCTTGTAGGCTATACTTTTCTAGGTATTAAGTTCTTCTAATATAGTATAACTCTAATAGACGTTGCGAAAATTATTACAGCGTAGCCTAGCAATATTAAGCTTCTATACTTTATATTAGTTATCTATCTATACCTAAACCTAGGCAATATTAACTTTGCGCTAATAGACACTACTAATCTACTACGTAGAATTCTTGCTGTATTATATACGTCTTTTAATATATTATAGAGATTATTTAGCGTAGCTATAGTGCTCTATATTACGTAGAATAGTAGAGCCTAGTTGTAATAGATTCTTACACTAGCTTATACTAACAATAGTATCTATAAGGCTAAGTTCGTTAAGGTTAGAGAATAGAAGTTAATTACTAACTCTAATAGCTTATTTAACTACAACTACTATAGTATTAAGGCTAATACTAGTAAGAGATATAGGTTTATAGTAAATAGTCGCTTTCTAGTCTAACAAGATTTCTAGAGTTACTCTATTATAATAATAGCTACTAGAAATAGTAAAATTATATAGATATAGTTATAGTAGATAGTATATAAAATGCTAGCTTACTTCTATTAAACTTATTACGTGTTTATAATTTTACTTAACTATTACAGCACGCGTAGTAACGTAGAGATTATTACCTACGTAAAAATAGCTATATAACAATAGGTACATAATTAGACTATAAACTATTTTTATAAAATCTATATTAAGATATAGGTACTTATAGAGGAATTAGTTATAGTTATATATAAACCTATATATAATATTTTAGAAGATACACGCGTATATATATACTTTATAAGAAGTGCTAGCTATAGCTGCAAGAAAATCTCTATATAGACGTATAGTGTATACGTATTTCTTAGTAGAAGGTAGAGTTAGTTATAGTTATAGTTAATTCTACTTATTAGTTCTTATTATACTACGTTCTATATTATACGTATACCTTATATAGTACGCTAGTAAATTTAGATTAAATAGCTAATATAATAGGTTTATAATAATAGAATAAGATAGGTGTTTATATTAATTATTCTACTTTATCTTGTATTTAGTTCTATCTAACCTACGTTAACCTTTACTCTACCTATATTAGGTATATTAGAATCTTAGTGCAGGTAGGTATTATAAAATGCGCTAGTCTTCGCTTATAACACGCTATTATATTTACTTAAGGCCTCCTCTATATTAGATATCTTAATAGGCTTACTCTTAGCGTTACCTTTGTAGATACAGAGTCTTTAGATTTAGCTTAAGAAGAGTAGGTAAACGTTAGCGTAGCTACTATTATAGTTTTTAACGTCTTCTAGTTCTAGGTTAGTAGTATAGAGAAGTTTAAAGTTAAACTCTACTTTAGGTTTAGAAATAGAACTAGTGTTATAGTTAAGTTTAGCTTATAAAATTAATAAGAACTAGTAATAATATTAGTTTACTTATCTTTAAGAGCGCGCTAAGATACTATTACTATAATCTTATTAAGTGCAGACGCTATTTATTATACAAAAAGAATATTAATAAGGTAGCAAAATTCTTTATTAGAGCTCTTGTTATAACTCTTATATACTAGAAGTAATAAGTATATATCTAGCTTATATCTTAATAGACGTATAAATAACTATAAGATTAGTAGTAACTTTTGCAGAGTTTATAGTGTGTTATAGTTATAAGAATAGTGCTTATTAATAAGAGGTAGTTTAGGCGTATAATTTATAGTTTAACTAGGTCTAGTATTTGTTATAAAAGCAAACGCAAATAATAGCGCTGTTATAGGTCTTAGCGTAAATTTCTAGTTATTATAGTAATAGTGTTAATATTAGAGAGTAATAATATTATATCTAATACAAAAATAATAATAGTATTACTACTATAGCGTACCTCTAAATCTTAATCTAGCGATAGTATTAATAAGCGCAATTATAATAGTATATAGCTAAGTATTGTTAAAATTAAGTTAAGCGCGTATAAAGGTAGGTTTATTAGGTGTATAGCGAGGTTATAATAGTAGAGTATCTAGTTAGTTACTATAGAAAATTACTAGTAACTTATACTTAGAAGATTAAGTTACTATTATAGGTTAGTTGCTATAGTTATAGCTATAGTTATAACTGTAACGTATAAATACGTTAGTTTATAATACTATTATATCTTTAGTTTAGGTAGCTATATAAAGAGATTTATAGCTAGGTTCTAATTATATTACTTCTATAATATTGCTTTTCTATTATGTACAGGTAGTAGAGCGTATATAAATAATATAGAGTATTAAGAGTAGCGTGCTCTATTAGTAGGTTGTATATACACTTAATAATATTTATATAATACCTGCGCTTTAAAGTATATTATATTATAAGACGTAATATAGCTATAGAATAGTAGTAATAGGCTGTTACGCGTAATAAGTTATATATAATAAGTTACGCAGGTAGGCTGTAATAGATAGTATATTATAGTTGTAAGAGATAGTCTATATAGAGTTTATAGTAGGTGTAGTATATAATAAGTAGAAATATAGTAATATAGCAAATGCGTTAAGACTATTATACGCGATAGATAGATAAAGAAGAGAAGTGTAGAAAAGAGGTAGCTAGTAGAGAATTGCGGGCTAGCCTAAATTCTTTAGAATAATTTATTTACGCTAAGCTTCTTTTGCGCTATAGATAGAAATAATAGTTAGTTTTAGCGCTATAGATAATAATTATAGTTAGTTAGAGAGCTATAGACAAAAACTTTAGTAAGAAACGCGTGCGTAAAGACTTACAGTTATAATACATAACAAAGAATTAAAGATAGAGACTACGCGTAGTAATATTTTAATTCTGTATTCTTTTCTACTTTAATTAATAGTAGTTTTATAAGGTATATCTAAAGGTTTCTAGAGAAAAGAGGTTATAGATAAATAAAACTTTGCTTTAATTTTCTCTATGTTGCGTAGTAAACTTAACCTAAACCTAGTAAGTTTTGTTCTTTACTCTAGCTTAAGGCACGTTCTTAAACTGCTAAGAAGTAGTTTCTTACTCTCTAGGTTGTACCTCTTATAGACTAACACTAGAAATAGATTATAAGTATATAACTCTAATCTATAAGCGTTGTTATTAACAAAGACACGTAGATAGAGGTACGTTTCTAGTAGTATAGGCGAGGCTAAGTATATAGATTCTTATATTCTCTTAAGAAGCTTTTAAGCTTAGAAGTACACGCTGCGTTCTACGCTGTTCTTAACACTAATTAATACCTCTAGTTATATTAACTCTTCTACTAAGGCGTGCTGTATTATCTAGTATATATAGAATATCTAGCCTAGAGATCTAAAATTCTTTAGTGTTTTCGTGTTAAGTACAAATTATATAAACCTTGTCTAGGTTAGTTTATAGGCACTAAGATTATTAATAGCTTATTACACTAATAGAAGCGTATATATTATAAGCAACTTATAGATAGTTAAGAAGATTTACTTACTCTCTAAAGTAACGCTAATAGTGTATAATTTAATAGACAGGTCTTGTTATAGTAGCTTAACGTGTAGATAACTATAGAAGACATGTAAGATCTACTAATAGTAGTGTTCTATAGCACAGAGCTAACGCAGAGCCTTAGCGAATTTATAACAACTAGACTATAATAGATTATTAATTGTCTAGTAGTAATAGAAACTTAGAATGTCTAAGTAAATCTAGAGCGGCTAGTATATTATGTCGCTATTACTATAAGTAGTCTACTCTACTACAGGTTAGAAGGCAATAGCAAGGTCTGCGATAGCTAGAGCACTTTAAGCAATATACTCTAGCTTATATAATGTAGCTCTATTACACTACCTATTTTAGAGGTTAATAATTAGCACGTCTTTAGCAGCCGTAGTTATAGTTATAACTTTAGACAAGAACAAATAGATTTCTAATAGAATAGTAACACTGCGCAAGCTAGAAGTTAAAAGACCTTAGAGCACACCCTTCGATAATATTTTAGTAATATATAGCTATTGCGTAGAGGACACGACGCTCGCCGGTGTTAGAGAGGTTAGGAAGTCAAATCTGATCTCGACGAAGAAGGCGATTCTCTTCGTGGCCCATTCGTGATGCCCTAACGGGTAACCTCCAACGATACCGTTAGGCGAGACGGTGATCTTAGTCTTTTTGTTGCCCCCCGAGCCGATGAGGTGTTCAAATATCCTAGCCGTTTCATGCCCTCTTCTTACTGCTCTCCTGTACCGGGGATGCCCTAGAGCCTTCTTTCCACTAACGCTGTCGACCTGCGCAGAGAAGTATCCGTATATGTTTGTCGGAAAGCATCGCATGCTAACCCCAGTTTCGTAGAAACAGATTGTACACATGTCGTCGCTTAACGTTCCCAGGTTAGCAATAAGAAGGCTCATCGTTTCTCTTAAAGGTCTGGTCCACGAAGCGTGCTTAGACTACAGAGTTAGCAGCTCTAGTTCTGTTCAGCTCACGTATATAACCATCCTCGATCTGCTCCAGCATTGAATCCATTCATCCTTCAGGAATAACCATCCTCGAAGCTAGGTCTCGACGATCCCCAAGACAGTCTAGTGTGTAAAGCCTCCATTACCTCCCCTCCACCTCCCGAGGCGGTCAAACATGTGCTCGCTTTGAGGAGCCGAGAGTTTGTGTAAGATAGTTTGGCTGAGCGAAGGATCGCATCCTATGATTGAGTTCCTTGTCCGTTGTGACAAACCGTGCATCCATGCGAAGTAGGAACAGCTGGTGTGAGATTCACTGATCGCCGCGATACAATAAGTACCTTCCTTTTTGTGGAAGCAGAGCGCGATTGTCTTACGCGAATTGGGAGAATAGTGTGCGAGACACCCACCAGCTCCCCTTCACCTCCCCTGAAACTCATTGGCTGCCGCATCATCTCAATGTCCTCCCCGATGCGATGCGGTGAGTACGATCCCCTGAAACTGATCTTGCGGAAGCAAGATTCCGCGGGAGCAGCCAGCGGCGCGGGCGGGTAAATACCGACCTCAGCTTTGGGAATGACCACGCCTCCATGTGAAGTAAGAACAGCCGTGCGAAACTCACTGAGCGGCGCGGGCGGGTAGGTACCAATGTCAGCTTTGAGAACGACTGCATTGAAGAGCAGAGCGCGATTGGATGATGCGAGTGGTAGCAATAGCCGTGTACCTGAGTAGTGTTAGGGCGAAGGATGTGAAGGATGCGCGTAAGCGCGGAAGTCGCGATGACGTAGTGTCACCCTTGCTTAACGACCGAAGAAGGTCGCCCTTGCTTACTGGCGAGGAAGGAACACAATGGTCGGCGAGGAGCACAATGGGAGTCGAATAAGAAGGGAACAATACTATAACCGATGTCGCGAGCGATAACGAATCCAGGAGCATGAAATCTCGTAACTGTGCATCATTCGCTCAGCGAGGTATGGCCTAGGCCTTTTACCGGCCGAGGATATGATAACCTTAAGCAAGACCCACGGTGAACGTCGAGGGAAGCTACGTATTAAGAGGTCACATGTTCCTGGATGCGGTCAATGACACTTCGAGCGTCAGCGATCCCAATGAGAAACTTCCCTCCATGTTGTGAATGCTAAGATACCACGTAAGCATCGCAGTCTGACTGGACTATCGATTGCATACGCAAGCGCGAGCGTAGCCTGTGTCTGTATTGCTATTGCTGTGATGTGACCGCAGGCTCGATAGTAGAAATAGCAGTAGGCTCGACTGGGCGAGATCTGAAGATCTGGAATAAGATATAAAAGAAAAGTCGAGTTAGGGTGTGCGTTGAGCGCATGCGTCTTCCTAGGAGCGGTTAACGATGCTTCGGTGTTCACTCAGTTGTCCGCGATCTCAATCAACTGCCGAGCCAAGAGCTGCTAACCGATCAAATCCTCCAGCTATGGAGCGCGGGCCAGTAGGCGCATTGAACGTTGAGGTAGTCGCTTGAAACTGCGCATGCGGCACAGTTAATCATGCTGAAAGATAGCGAAGGGGTACATCACCAGACAGAAGCCAACGACGACAATGAGCTGTCGTACCAGAACTTTGTGCAAGCCTTCGACGAAGAGATCGAGAAAGAAGGCGTCCCAGTGGAAGTTTCCATGAGTAGTCGCTTTAACATGGTACGAACATCTAGAGCAGCAGTAATCCTAATCATGCGTGGTGGACGGCTCGACAGCGGTCGGCGTGCATGCAGGAATATCAATAAAGGATGTAGGCAGCCCAACCCATCTAGCCATCAGTCAAGAACACAAATCGAAGGAACTCAACTCCAGTAGCAAGCCTACCACGTCGCCATGGCGCATAAATTGGGTATCAATCTTCAGCTCGTATCTCATCTATCCAGTATCCAAACAAGAAGAAAAGTCCTTCCTCGCTTCATGCGCTTCGTCAAACGTATCGACATCCAAAAAGGTCCAAGGAGGAAGAAAAGAAACCCAAACGCCAGTGATGCAGTCTATCGTAAAGCCAAAGGAGATAGATGGTAAGAAATGTTTCCATATGTAAAGAGCCTTCTTATACACACGCGCTGTCCGGGTCTACGAAGCCTCAGCCAAGGCCTCACCAAGCGCATCCGCATCGTAATCCTGGACCACGACCTTCGCCGGCGCGTCGGGAACTTCATCAAAGAAGCCCCATATGGGTCCGTTCTGGTTCACGCCGCTCGGCCGCAGCTTGGGCTTGTCCTTCTTCTTGGAGCCGTCCGCATTTGTGGTCGTGGTGCCTTCGCTCGACTGCGTGTCCTGCGTGGACTGCGTTTCCTGGCTAAGGATCGAAGGCGCGCGGGTAGCCGTCGGCGAAGTGACGGGAGCAGGCGATGAGCCCCATTTGCCAAAGACCCAGCCTCCGACCTTCTTTGTAAGACCGGGGCCGCTGGAGGGCTGGGGGCCGTCGCTCTTCCGCGGTCCACGCTTCTGGTTCGCGATGCTGGAGTAGAGGAAGTCGCGGTTGGCCATGCTGCTCTGCGACGTCTTGTTCGAAAGCGTGCCGTGTGCGGTGGCGGTCCACGGTGTGAGTTCGGGGCCGACGGAGCCAGAACTGCCGGGCGTTGCGAATCGCGCTGCATTAGAGTATAGGAGTTGCGAGGGTCGTGACTGCAGTGTGTGGATGTCCATGCCGGAGACAGAGATGAGGGATTCGTGGGAGGCGTGGTGGCGTAAGCCGGGTCGCATGGCGGTCATGGGCGAGACGAGGTCGTTGGGCTCGAATTCGCCGTTGGACGTCATCAGCGATGGCTCGGCTGTCGATAGCGAGGAGTCTTCGCTTTCCTCCGGGATAGCAGCCTGGGGCTCCGGCTGGAGGTAAGGCGAGAGCGTAAAGCTGGCATCCGAGAAGGAGTTGGCGGGACTGACAGCCGATATGACGGCCGTCGCAGGACTGCTCTTAGCAGTGAGGGCGATAGGCGTACTTGAGCTGCGCATTGTGGACAGGCTCGGTGGCATGAGGCCGCGAGACTTGCGTCGCAGATGCTTGTTTCCGCCCTTCGCAACCTCAAGAGTGCCAGAGGACCTTCGCAGCATCGGCGGCAACGCGTCCGGATCGGAGCTGTAGTCGTTCGATTTGACGGGCCCGAACATGGGAGACTGGAAGTCGATGGAATCGGGAGGGCTGGTGGGCCGGGAAGAGTCATAGGCCTCGCTGAAGACACGGTCGTACATGGACCCACGGTGTGAGTCCGAGACGGGTGACCCTGCGAAAGAGCCCGGCGTGAGAGTCGAGGCCTGAGACCATCTGTGCGAGTTAGGCACAGTGACCGCGGTGTGTTCCAGTATTGTAGCCGTAGACGAGCGATCGAGGGTTGCAGGCGGGTCGAAGTGCGTCGGGGTGAGTGAGAAGCGCTTCTTCTTGGGCCGTCGCTGCGCCGGTGGCTTGGGCACGTTTCTGGTAACCTTCGGGCCGTGGTAATGGTGGTGTATGTGCAGTTCTTGCTGTAGCGACGCTTCTTGTTCCATTTCCAGTTCTCTCTGCAGCGACGGACTCGTGACGTCCTCATCGGGCCGGGGTGATGTCGAGACAGGCTGGTGAACCTTGAGTTGGTCTCGCAGGCGTTCGACCTCCTCGTTGGAGTTGCCTAATAGCTCGCGCAGTTCCAGTATGCCGTGTTGCAGGTTCGCGTTATCGAGTAGAATGTCCTTAACAAAGTGGGAGACGACGTTGGGCCCGCCCTTGTCAGTCCCAGCTTTGGCCTTGAGCCTGCCCGCAGCGGTGTGAAGCTCGCCCTCGACGACCATCCTCCGCTCCATGCGAGCCACGACCTCCATGTGGCGCTGTCGCTCGGCGCGGGACTCCTTCTCGATGCGGTCGATCTGGTCTTGGAGATCTCCTATAGTCCGCTCGGCCACCTTCCACCGCTGTATGGCCGTGCGCTCGTCGACGATCTTGGCGTCCAGGCTGCTCTGGATCTGCGACTGCTCTCTTTCGAGGTCAATCAGCTGGCGCTCGAGCAGCTGCGTGCGTGCGGCCAGGGAGCTGAGGCGGTCGATCTCGTCTTCGGTGGAGCGCAGCGTGTCTTCCAGCGCGCGGATGTGGGCGTCCGACTCGGCGACGGCGTTGTTGAGCTGCTCGAGCTGGTCGAGGAGGTCGCGGTTCGCCTTGATGGTCTGCGCATTCTTGGCTTCGAGCTCGATCTTGTCCTTTTCGAGCCCTTCGATGGTGTTGATCATCTCCTTGCGCTCGCGCTCCGAGTCGGCGACGTACGCCTCATGGCGGACGAGTAGGGCCTGCAGGGCAAAGGTTAGCGGCATGCGCGGTAGTGAGAGCCGACATGCGGGAGTGAGCGACGTACCTGGCCCAGCTGTGCAGCCTTGGAGACGTCCCTCTCTAATCCTTCTAAGAGTCTTCCGTTGTGGGCGAGGAAAGCGCAGTCATGGCTCCCACAACAGCAGCGAGGCCCTGGCATGGCACCAAGGCCGGCCGAGTCCATGTGTACGACCCCTCCGTTCGCGTAAACAAGTCGTGAACAGCCGGCGGGAGCAGCGTGGTGAGTTAAAAATGCGTCGCAGAGTGGTCGATGGTGTCGCTCATGCTCGAATTAATTATGAGCGGGTAGGAGCTACATAGGAGGGAGAGAGCGGTGGCAGGAAAAGCAAGCGTCGAGGGAGTGAAGCGTCGTGGTGGTCACTAGCCGGGCGCGTCGAGGGCTGATTTGTTGTTCCTGACTATGCCGGCAGGCGGACCACGCTCCACTCAACCACCTGTCCCTGCCAGCTCACACTCCCCGCCCGCAAGCCTGCCACCGCCTTTTCCACCACCCCATTCCCTGTTTCTCCCACACATACACCTCACCCGGATCCGCACGCGCATGTGATATTATACTTTGCGCGCATCCTTCACTTCTTCCCCCAGGCATCGTGAACGAATTTCCCTCACCAGGCCGTCGACGTCAACGGCGCTCGGACGCACCGTTTTCGATACCCCTGCGCAAATTCTAAGATTGCACATGCGAACGCCAATATCTCGCAATCTTAAGCCCAAAACAAACACGACTGTCTTGGCGGCTGCCTCGCGATGACTTCGCGCTGACTTTGACGCACCCAGGTGTGAGTATATAGTTTGCATACTGGTGAGTCCAGGTAGGTCGCAAATCTTCATATCGAGTCAACTCTTCCATCTTGTCAACCCCGCGTCACGTGAGCTGCTCCAGCTTGTACCCCAGGATCCAATGGCTCAACGAATGATTCCAAAGACTACGACGATGCGCATCGCTTCTTCGATACAGTACTCTTCTCATCTGCATGATACGCCGCCAGTTACACTCCTCAACACCCGCCGCCTTCACATCTCCGCAACTTCCCCCAAAGACCACATCCCGTCAACCGCAAGACCAAATCACCAAGCCGAGAACCCATCGCTTCCCTCCTTCAACCTCTTCAAGCTGGTCCGCGATGCCAAGCCAGCAGTCCGCTACACCGTCTACGCCGGTCTCGGTTTGATGGCCACCGTCGAGACGACCTTCTGGTTCCACATACTGCGAGCCAAGTTCTTCCCGCGGGCATCGGCAGAAGAACAGGAGAAGGCTGATGCGCTGCTCCAACGTTTGAGCGAGGCCATGAGAAACTATCGTCATGTGTGGATGGCGAATTACGGCCGGTACTATGGTGCGCATGTGTGGGGGCTGGGGTACGGCGGACTTGACGGTCTGGGTGGTGATATGGTATGAATGATTGTTCCTTCGCGTTCTTCTGAATATGTGGTGCATAGCATATAGTATGTACCAAAGTTCCGCGACAGAGCCTATTCTCTCTGCATACTGTGACAGCGTGCGCTACAAGTGCCCATATCCGGGATATATCACCCCACTGAAGGTAGAGGCTGACTGAAAAGCGGCGTTATTGCGCGCCGTTCCATATCTATTGATGGCGTACATTTCTATGCACTCAGGAATAGAACAAGCAGGCTCGGAGTTGTGATTCGTCAGCGAACAAAGTGTGGAGGATCGGGCTGAAAGCTGAAGAGCGGGGTCCGAAGACGCAACAAGGCTGAGCTCGACGAAGACAGCTTTCACAAGCAAACCCTCTATAACGCAACATACAATCTGACAGCGCTGTCGAATACATGTCCGAGCCCAGGATTGCTTGCCTCTCCTTAGATGGAGGGGGTTGTCGGGTGCTGTCGCAACTAACGATACTGGAAGCTTTGATGGAACGAGTCAACCCCGAAAGACCCCCAAAGCCTTCCCAATGCTTTCAACTCATCGGAGGAAGTGGTACTGGCGGGTAAGTCGGATATCGAGCTGTCCGAGCGAATTGTTACTGAATGCATTTCAAGTCTTGTCGCGATATTAATGGGGTGCCTCGATCTGGATATCAGCGACTGTATCGAGTTGCTCCACGGACCTGGCATGCGTCAAGCGATGTTTCCCAAAAGGTCGACTCTTTTGGCCGGTCCTCGATTCGTCCGCGATTCGCTGCTCGGCTCCAAAGGTGGTGATTCGCCGATGGGACTCGCAATCCTATTAAGGGATATGTTCAGACGAAGAGGGCTGGATCCTGATACCTCGTTCAAAGATGCACGGAAAGGCTGCAAAGTGTATGATTACTGTAAAGAATCAAGCTCGTGCGAAAGTTCTGACTCTGTCGCTAGCATCGTTACCGCTGTAAGAGCCAACACGGGGTTTTCAGTTACCTTTTCGAATTTCGAATACGAAGGTATAAACGATGCATTTCTGGAACTGAAGCTCTGGGAAGTCGCAGTAGCTACGCTAGCACGCACATTCACATTCGCCCCCGTTAAGCTTGGTCCCTTTCAAGACGAATTCACGGACGGATCGCTTGGTGGCAACAATCCTCTTAACAGTATCTGGACACAAGTGAACACAATCTGGCCGAACAGCAAGCACCGAAATTGCATAGTGTCAATAGGTGCTGGTATGCCAAGACTTCATTCAGCAAAGGGAGGAATGCTGGACTCGATACGTGTAATCGCCGCTATAGCTATGGAGACGGAACAAACTGCGGAGAGCTTTGCAAGAGAGCATGCGGACCTCCTTGCGCATCACAGGTACTTTCGATTCAATGCGCCTGGGTTGGAAAACATTGGACGTGAGGAGTATCAGAAGTCGGGGGAAATCCAGGCTCTTACCCACGGTTATACCCGTTCCGGGACGGTCGATCTCCTTCTTTCCACCTGCGGCCGGGTTCTGGCCGGTTACCATGTGCCCAGCGATCATATCACTACGATATCGCCAGCTACACGCCAGCAGTCGAACGAAGTTGATCCGCTCGGCCTAACGATAGTTTACCCACATATCGATCAATCAGCGTCTGAGTTCGACTTTGAGTAAGCATTCCGTTGTTTGAACGGATTTGAGGACATGTATTGATGTGATTTAGCTTAGTCGCTGTTCATGGATCAACCGCGGGATCATATTCCACATGGAGGCATCCTGAAACAGGGACTAGCTTATTATCTGATCTTCTTCCTCAAGACTTTCCCAAGATACGGGTTTTGACGTACGGGCATCCTCTGGACAAGATACGTTCGGCAGGGAACGACAAAAACAATCAGCAGGCAGCATCGCGCATCTTTGATATCGCAAGTGGCCTTCTCAACGATCTGGACGACAAGAGAGTGCGAGGCTGTGTATGTTCTATGGTGGATACTTTTGCTGTTGCTGCCCACTTTGTTCCAACTAACACGTGCTCAGAGAACGCGACCACTGATCTTCTTGTGCCATGGTATTGGAGGCATCATCGTAAAGAAGGTGCAATCTGCGTTATTCTGATCCTTTGCTCCCGGCTTACCTTGAATCTAGGCGCTTGTTGTTGCAAATTCCCAGGCTGCGCAATTCGGGTCTATTCCGTCAAGTCTGAAGCACGTCGTGTTCCTTGACACGCCCCATCACGGATTCAATCACCAGACTCTCCGGACTATCTCAAACGGTAGTATGGTAGAGTCTTCAGATGTTTGGGCGAGTGTGCTACGACAATTGAACACGGAGTTCGGCGGGTTGGCTGAGCACATATGGTTCACTTCCTTCTTCGCGGATCTAACGCTTGGTTCTATCACGAGGGTTAGTGAAGCGACAATTGTAAGCGCAACTCCTCCTTGTGAACCGACTTTCCAGCACCATTCGCTAGGTCCCTGTGAATGTATTACTTACTACTTATGCAGTCGGTTCAACAAGATTCATCCGTGCTGGGATTCAAGAGGGAGCGGTCGGTCATGCTGGACAACAGGACCCATGCAACGATGGGTCAATTTGCCGGGCCTCACGACCGGAGCTATTCGAGACTAAGAGATCGTATCAGCAGTGTGATCTTCACGGGATATCCTGATCAGGCCCGTACTGTCATGCAAAGGTGCTCTGTCAGCTTCAAGACCATGGCAGAAGAAGTCCTCAACACCTACGAAGTTCTGCGGCAACTTGTCAAGACATTCTCCAGCACGAGGCTTGACCTCGAGGATGTGGAAATGCTTATAGACCTGGCAAGGCAATGTCGCGACATCATTTCCAGCATGAATCAGTATCTTGAGGGGTACTTCGCGCATCGACAAAACGATAGCGATGAGACTGAAATTAGGTACAAGGTAGAAGAGCTGCGGAATGCGCTGCAATTCCGCAACTCACTTCTCAACTCTCACTACGCAAACGTAATGCTACGGTCCGTTCCCAAGTCTGCTTGAACCGATCTAGGCTGATAGCTCATAGCACTATTTCACTTACATCGGAAGAACGCGACGTTCTAAGTCGCCAGACTCTAGCGAGGATCGAGAAGAAGGTCAATGACTTAGCTCAGCACATTGAGCAGACGATCATCCCACAGCCCGTAGACTCTTTAGCTGCCGACCTGATCACAGCAGAATCTAGCCCGCTTTCGGCGTTAAAGATAAGGCGGTACGCTACGCGTTAAGCTTTCCAGCTTCAACCCCCATTCGTTGTATGTAAACGTAGTCGGCTTCTTTGCGTCTCGCGGCAGTTTGCGCGATTTCGGCGTCTTATGTCTGGTCTGTCGAAATATGTTATGAGATATGAGCGCAATGAAACCCGATGAATGCGAGGAGTTATCACTTGAGCCTTTGGGAAATGGGTGAGCCACTTTGATTTGACATTGTGATACTTATGATACTTTGAAGCTTGACCTAAGCCAGGTCCGCATGAAGCTCCTTATCCCCTGCTATTGTCTTAAGCCTAGCCCGCAGGTCTTCAAACTGCTTGAGATCGTCCTCTGACTCCCTATCCTGCGCTGAGAGTGATGCTTCTGCCTCGGTACCGGCGCAAAGGACAGTGTTTCCTTCCATCATCCCGAACCGGACCGCTTCGAAACGCGCAAGTACCCGATCGTAATTACGCGTACCAGGCGCGAACTTGCAGATAGAGTGATGATTGGCATCGAGCTCGACTACGCGCTCGTTTTCGATGCCCAAAAGCGCTGAGCCTTCCGGGACAACCTGAAGTTTTCTTAGTTAAGACAACATGAAGACGGGTAAAGAGCGATTCACGTACCACCACCCCATAAAACTTGTCGTTCTCGTAGAAGGTTGTGATGGGCCATCTCTTTGCGCGCCCCGCGAACAGTCTTGTTAGTTCCAAGAGCGGCTTCCTCCACCGCCCCAGATCCTCTGACGCCTTGGTGTTCTTGATGCCTAGACTCTTCCCAATCGTTCCGAGGTAACTTCCCCATACCGCAGCGTCTGCACCTTGATGAGGAGTCCCAAAGAACATAAGAGAGCGCGTAGACTGCAAGATGTCACCATATTGATGGTCCAGCGCGTTGGCGTGATTAAGTGCCTTCGATTGCATACGTCAGCTACGGTAGCGCATCGCGACATGTATGGCACGAACCTCTTTGATTACGATGCCGCCAAGAGAGTGCCCCACGAAAATGATAGGTCGCAGTTTTTCTTCAGGCTATGCGTAACGCTCAGCGAGTGTTGTTGGTAAAACTAAAGAGTACTTACCCGCAGACGCTTGTCAGAAAGGTCGTTCAGTAGGGCTTCGGCGAACGCGAAGGTATTGCCATCTATTGCCCTTTCGAAAGGCTTCAGAAAGGCTTTTGCGTTGTACCCGAACGTCATTACGCGTGCGTCTTGGAAAACGTCTGACTTCGGTAGAAGATCGCGCAGCCATAAGCAACCGGAAGACTGGTCGATCCACGTTTTGTATGCATCGCCGCCGAGGCCATGGATCGCGACAATACTACCAAAGGTTAGCTCGACTAAATGTTTCAGGCCATGTTTTGAATACGCACTCGACAGTCGGCTTGATCTTACTACCCTTGGGCGGATAAAGCACATGGATTCCTAGTGTATCTTCCTGGATATCGAGTTAGCAGCCTCTTGCCCATCTTCGATTCAAGATATTCGCTACCGGAATGACTAGCTCAGCCATGGTGCAAGACTTTGTAAATTTGCCTGTGTTTATATGTCGGCGCGTTGATGCATCTTATCTGTATTACCCGCCCTTCAGCTCTATCCATCAGCTCGTGTCAGCGGAACCGGTGAACAAACATGATTGACACATGTATGCGGGCGTCCAATCTATTAATCAGGCCAGTCATATGTCCCGACAGATGTATAGTAAAACAGCCATCTTTTCATTTTGTTCCTATCAGCTGAGTCTGTACAGCATGGAAATATAGTGGGCTGACTTTCACGCTGCGAGCATAGTTCCAGAGCCGCCACCGAGGTTCGCTCACGACCGTGTATTCGCGGAGGGCTCGAAGGCGCCTGCAGCCACTCGAAAGCGCCCGCACCCAACGCGCGAAATGCCTGTATTCCTCAATCCCGACAGATGCCTTTCCAAGAATTATTACGAGAAGGACTGGGCGACCTTTCTTCACAACAACGCCCAATACGCGTTCGCGCATCGAAACGACGGCGCGATGCACACTCCGGAGCGACTCACAGCATGTCACATGACCACTAGATCAACAGACGCGATAGCGGCGCACGATAGTAGCCGCATCGGAAGACACGGGTGTCACTGAAGGGTGTCGCACATCCGGTACCTCAGTAAGCGATGTGTACGTGGTCCGAGGCGTCCATGTTATCGCGTGGAATAGGTTACGTCATTGGCGGCACACTCTTTCCTCCCGAGATCTTCCCGAGCCGCAACCGCCAACTGGGCAGTGACGACTCTTCTTCCCGTTAGTCGCATAACATCCACGCAACTTTAATGCAGCGCGCTGTGAGATGGAACTGGTCGAGCAGCAATGCGTTGCTTTAAAAAGAAGTAGTAGGCGCTTCGCGTCCGCCGTCATTGTTATTGTTTGGGTGCATCCCACGAGCAGCGTTTCTCCCGGGCTCTCATCGTCGAAAATGGAAATGATGCTGCGCCGCGAGCCATGGGGCTTCAACACACGTTGCGAGATCGCGACGTCTTTGGTAATGATACACTTGAAACGAGACTGCGCTCTGTCGCAGAAATACACATGCATCGTCGCCGCTCGAAAGGATAAGACAGTTGATCATTTGGTGAGGGCATATGGTGATCGAGTCGGTTCTGTATGAGGCGGATGTGCATGCCCGGCGCCGACATGAACGCCGATCCTCTTCACAGCGACTTCAACAGTCCTGTCTGGAGACTACAGCTAGCAACAAGTCAAGCATCTGCGAATACAAACTGCAAAGATAAGCTTCGTCTATTTAACCGTGACCGTGTACTGCCCAGCGCTATCCAGGTCCTGGTACAAATGAGGATCAAGAGTCGTCCGTATCTTTCGTCTCCTTGTTCATCTTTCCAGGTTCGATGCCGTGAATATCGTCTGCAACGTATTCCACATCTATTCGGACACGCACATCGACTTGATCAAGGATGTGGCCGGTTAATGTGGTGCATAAACGGCGAAGAGTAACCTTGATACAAGCCTGTGCTGATTCCAGGGGGATGATTATGCGATCTGCAAGGCTGCTCCCTTCTGATTCCAATCGCGACGTTGAGCCATCATCGCCTTGCACTTCCACGCCTAGCAGTCGAATATTCTTTATGGAATCGCCCAGTATAATTACGGGAGAGACTCTTGAAGAGCTACTGGACGTCCTTATCATCAAACCAAAGCCGTGGGACGCGGTGCTGGCCATTGTGAAGATGCTTTCAGGTTTCCACTCGTTCGGGACATGAACGTAATTGCTATCCCAAGATGATACCATGAATGAAGAACTGTGGAACTCGAAACAGGCAAGCGCCCGGTCGGGACCAATGTGCTCGACTGGAGAGAGGAAAACGTCGGATACTATGAGAGCTTTGGGATCAAAGGCATCACTATTGAGGCTCCTCATATCTACCATAATAGGGGCTGTGTTGAGGCGAGCGTAATTGGATGTCGGAAGCAGCTCGAGAACGATCCCAAAGAGGTGGAATTTGTATCCTGTCAGGGTCAAAGGCAAAAGTGCGACCAATCCGTCCTTTTTTCCACTTGGCTTCCTTGAATAGCGGTTGGTGGTCAATGGAAGATACTGGAGGCCCGGTTTGTATCCAGTCTGAGGCACCTTCAACTGCACACCGCTTTTGACCAACTTCAGGGAGGGGTCGTTGAGTGCGTTCCACTGTGCGTCAACGACGCTGCCCATCCGAGAATATTCGATGTAATCAGGAAGGCACGTTGGCTGTTTCGCACACTCCTTACATGGAGTTCTCCTACAGAACTGCCTGGCTGAGTACGCGAGCAATGGTGCATGCTCTGGCACACCAGGGCCTTCCGCATCAGTTTTATCGTGAGTAGCGAAGAGGAACAGCGTATAGTCAGGTTCGCTCTCAAAGACTACTTGCTGTAATCTGCGAAATGCCCGACGTCCCCCTTCGCCGTAAAGTAATGGCATGTTCGCATCGAAGAGACCGAGCAGACAATAAGCCATATCTTCGGACTTAGTGACCCGTCGATGCGCAGCCCATGACATTTTCTCTGCAGCGAGATATCTGTCTTTCTGAACTGCCCAGACATTCTGAAGAGCAGCAAGGGCGATCCCAGTGATAGTTGCGATTTCTTCGGCTCGCGATGCCTTGGAGCCGATGAACGTCCAGTCGGCTGCGTAGAATTCGACGCTACACGGTGCCAGTAGTTCCTGTAAGGTCCAACCGCGGGTAAACCACAAGCTCTCTTTGAATGCTACATCCAATCCAGCCTGTCCGTTGGAAACGTCACTCAGATAAGCGTAACAAAACTGAGCCTCTTGATACCACCGAAACATTGAGTTGATCGCCTCTTGAAGCTCCGCAGAGCTGGATTTGTCGATGCAGCAATTGTCTATCCAAATCCAATCGAATCCGTCCCTAAGCGCGAGTGCGCAGGTCCCCTGCAGTTTAGGAAACCCACGTTTGGCTCGGGCTGGGTTGCTGGTGTCGCTGATAGGGACCTTCATCACATCCTCGAAGAGAATTTCCTCGTCTTCCCACCGGTGTGAGAGGATAACGTACTCAGGTGTTTCACCAATGAACGTCGTGAGCGTCAGGGTATACGTGTTGAGGAGCCTCATGTTTGCGCACTCGTCGTACTGTGCCCAGATGGTCAGGCACGACTACGATTTTTTTGCGTGATGCAAGGCTGAAAGACTCTCCAAGTATAAGCGGCAAGAGAGTAGTGGGAGACATGTGGGATCACGGCGGTCGCCTCAAACGTGCCAGAGTCGACATCATGCTCCAGGTCGTGCCACATGCATGCATGCGGGGTAAGATAAGGTGAAGCCTGCGCTCCGACTCGTGACTGTGCAAATCATCGATGCATACGTAGGTCTATGCCTACGGTGCTCTCAAGCTGCGGTGATGGAGTGGGGATGATAATGTGACAAAATGTGTAGACTTCTCGCCGTGGCAACTCGCAGTGAACGCGTTCGGGGAACAGCGCGCAAGATTGACGCGCTAATCTCCCACGTGACCTGCCCCAGCCTCTCCAATTCCACCCTAGTCTAGTCCTAGGTGCTGCCTCGACTGCGTAATTAACTGCGACAAGCCACAGCGTCGCTGCACGAATATTGTCATGACTTTAGCAATGCGTATCAAGAAGAGACTTCGATGACTCCTGAAGATGCGCAGCGGCGAGCGACGCGAACTACCCAGGCTGCCTCAGGTTTTCCCCGCCTCCCAATACTCACCGGCCGCGTTTCACAGCCTCAATGTGCCTGCGATACAGACACAAGACCTGAGCATGCGTCCACAAGCGGAACTTTGTGAATGCACGGATGACGTGGCGCAATTCTGGCCCCCAATTGATGCAGACAAAGCTCCGCCTCGATGCAGAGCCGCGGCCCCTTCGGAAAATCGAAGGCTCGCTTCCTTCATCCCGTCTTGTCCACGACGACGCTTTCTGGCCCCTTAGCATCAACGCGTTGCTCGCCAGCTTCTCAAGAGCCAATATTTTGTCCGGGCTCTGATATTGGGCACACTACGCACATTTGCATCAATGGCCAATAACGGCGTCAACGCAGTCGAGATGGCGACTGTCGCCGGGGCTCCAAAAGCTACCAAAACATCCGTTGCTGCAACTTCGAGGACGGTCACCCCAAGCCCAAACATGCTGAAAAGCGAAGAGCCACCGATTGGATCGTGGCTCTGTGCTAATGGTAGATGATGTTTTGTCCAAGTGCCATCTGCGGGTGTCGTTAATCTCGAGCAGGCAAATATCGCGACTATATCGAGGCCTTGAGCGGGTCCAATCCTGGCCTGAAGAAGGCCGATCCAAACAACAAGGATGAGCCACTGAAATATGGCAACGCGCTCATCGCGCTTTTAGACGCTCCTCCTACTGGGGCATCTGGTTTCACAACCACTGAGTTCAGAGGCGAGAAAGAGCTTGTTAGGCACTTTGAATCCGCGGGGCACAACCACAACCGTCGGCGCATTTATATCATGGAGGGTCTGGCACCCGATTTTGTCGCAGCCGTCGGCGGTCACTTTTTCATGGATCCTTCATTCTTCCAGCGGCAAGAGAGGACATGTGTCTGGAGTAACGACTTTACACCAGTGAGCGATGCGTTGCCCCAACCTAGCTTGCTTGACCCACGGCAAGCTTTCCAGCTCCAGTATTGCGAGCTGCGACAGTTCAACAAGGCGCTTGAGAATCGCTACTTCTTCTGTGAGCGAACGCGACGGCATGTGGGCATGACAGCATCCCGTCAGAAGGAGAACAGTACGATCGGAATACTACGTCGCAAAGTCGGGTGGTGGTCTCGCCAAACCGAGAATGGCGGCTGGGATGGTACGTCAATTTCACACTCTCGATCCTGGGACCATTCTCTGAAAGCATATTGCCGCCTTAGAAGCCCGATACCAGTCCCGGAGACCAAAGTAGTAAGGGAAGGTCTGATAGACATTAGCTGATTTACGCAGTGGTCATATTGTGTGATCCCCAGCTGCTTCATCTAAGCCCTCCGCCCAAAGAAGTCGATCCCGACGACAACACACTTCGTCCAATCGCCAATGTACGCGACGAACTTCAAAACACGCCCTTTCAGGAAGGCTATGTTGACTTCATTCCGCCCGTCCCTCATCATCAAATACACAGCAAGACACAACATCCGCATACGTCAATGCTGCGCGACCTCCTTCACTACTACCAGCAACACTCTGATCTGTTCTCCGAAGACGAGTGGGCTACGCCCAATACGTCAGCAATCTTCCTCAAGAAGATAGTCGCTGCGCACTACCTCCAGCTTGTCGATTACATCAAAGCAATGCTGCCTTCATTGGAGCTTCGTCTTACTACCGCATGGGTTGAAGAGCAGGGTCAATGGAAGAGCTTGCAGACTATTTCACGTCGGTGCGGCAACTATCGCGACGATCTTGAAGATGCATTACTCAGTCTCGACTATTCGCTAGATGGGCAGATCAACAAGTCCGTCAGGTTGCATGCGCACACGTGGAAAGACTGCGAGAAAGACTTCCAATACGTCTACTTCCGTCTCAAGATCCTTAAAGAAAGGGCCGATAATCTGATCCAAGCCATGACTGGACTGGCATCGATCGCGGGTAATCGTCAGAACTTGGAGGAGGCCAAGCGCGTGAAACGACTCAACCTTCTCGCCCTGCTGTTCATTCCCTTGGCATACACGAGCAGCTTGTTCAGTATGCAAGACAACTACGCACCGGTAAGATCACCATGAACATATTGTCAGTGAACAATTACTAACTTTTCATGCTCGGTCTCAGAACCGAAGTGAATTCTGGGTCTATTGGGTCAGCGCCATCGGGGTTGTGGCATTCACCGCCGTCATTACGTGGATCCTGGACAATGCTCTGAACGACGAAGCGCAATGGACCTGGAAACCGATCACCTTCCTCAAATTTTGGGGCGTCAACGAGCAACAACCTCAACCCGGAAAAGTGAAGAGAAAGATGACTAATCTCTACCGGCTATGATCATATGCACAGGGCTGTCTGCACTACCTGGCACGGCTTTGATACTTTCACCTCGGCAGATTGATTGTAATGTCTCGCTAAAATCGAGCTGCGTCCATGGGAAAGCGTCCATTGTCAAAGCACTTGGTGGGTGCTAGGCGCACTTTCGCGCTATTTCCCTTCCGTTCACAGATCAGATGCATACGTTTGTTCTAGCGTTCCTAGCCTTTCATCCTTCTTTCTTATCTTAATCACACACTATATCGATATCCAACCAACAACGTCATCATGAACGAAGTCTCGAGACCACCTGCTCGCCTCTGCTGCATGTGCCACCGTAAAGCTACATGCATGTGCACGACATGCAAGTGCAGCTATTATTGCTCGACGGAATGTCTGCAGGACGACAAATCCGTTCATCAACTACTCTGCCGGGCTTATCGAAATTACAAGACACAGATCCCTCCTGAACCTGGACTGTTCAAGGCCATCTTCTTCAACGCCAGAAAGACCGCGCCCGAATGGGTATGGGTGAGGATGACGCCTCAGTCCGGCGATGAGGGCTTTGCTCTGCAATACTATCTGATGCCAGATGACCAGAGCAAGGGACTCGTCAACTGCGGGAACTCATCCTACAACTGCGTTTTGAAACGCTCGCACGATACCATCCACATGCTTGGCTGCCTTGAAGCCTGCCCAGCTTTACCGGATCAACTATGCCTGACCGGCGTCCCAAACAAGAGCATGAGGAATCTTGCGCCCGAGCTACTGCACTGCTGCAAAGGCAATATACTCTTCGTCGGCCATCGCGCACATCTCGACATGACCAGTTTCCGGCATATCGTTGACATGATGCACATGGAGTACGATAAATCACGCCGCCAAATTGGAGACAAAAGAAAAGGCTACATACCTGGTGTCCGCATCAACTGCATCGGTGATCGGCTGGTCAGTGATCGTCCGACACTCGAGGCTTGCAAAGTCACCGACGGCTTCTACGAAAAGGACGAGAGCCTCCTCATGTGGATTGCCTCCAAACTCGGTATCGATCTTTTCGCTCGCACCATCCCCCCAGCGCTACCATGGAGAAACCGTAGCGGTGGCTACAAAGGCTTGAATCATGCTTGGAACTTCGGTTTCGCACAGCTCAACCCTTCTGAGTGGTCAGTCAGCCTGGGTAGTCTGTGTGTCGCGAGGAAAGACAAGAAGCCATTGCTTGTCGCTCACATTGCGGCTTTGATGGCATATCTATACTCCATCGGTAGTGGGCAGGTTCAAGAGATTCTAGACAGCAAGGAGCCCTGTAACCTAATCTCCAAGTTCGACGAGGCTTTCGAGATGCACAATGACGTGTTACTTGAAAAAGCTTCTAGAGAGGGTTTCGAGCGGTTTTGGATAAAGTGGATGGAAGAAGAAGGGCTATGGAAGTATGGGGATGTCTCTTCACCGTATGCGGCCTAGCGCTCTGATGCGTTCATAGTGTCATGAAGCTTGCAGATCGCGTCTAGAAGCAGAACCAGTGTATTTGAGAAGTAAGATGTTTGTCGTTGCAGGATGCGAAAGAATCCGGCGTCCAGGTCCGTCGGCCTGGTGCAAATGGTGTTCCGGTAAATGTGGCTGCACTAGAACTTCGCCCATAGTGTTCTGCCGCTCTACTTAATTAGCCAATATGCATGGGGCTCACTAGCGTAACACTGACTTGATACCTATAAAATATACTGATGTGCATCGTGAGCATTGACAGTGTCTTGGGAATCGAAGTTCAAAATGCAGCTTTTCCATCTCGTTCCCTTCCTGGGCCTCGCCCTCGCAACCCCATTGCATCCACCTGCACCTCCGCCTCCACCTTCACATGCACCCGCACCTCTTCCACCTTTCCATCCCCACCCTCACAGCCCAAAAACTAACATCAAATGCCCCATAATCTTCGACGGCCGCATCACCAAAAACCTAACCCTCCAATCCTTCAACACACCCGCCGGCTCCACCCCCTACAACCCCGACTACGTAAAAGGCGAAAACCACACCTGGTCATCCATTCTCCTCTTCCCAAAGACCACACCTCCATCTCGCTTCGACAACCCGCTCCTGCACAAACCAGTCGAAGTAACAATCGACTCCGGCTCCCTCTTCCGCGCAGGCGAAAACCTGCAAACGGGGTTCCGCCGCGCCGGCCTCCTTCTCAAAGAGGACCAGAATGATGCTGGAGCTGATGCATCGGATAACGGGGTTGTGACATTCCATTGGAGTATCCGGCAGGATGAACACAGGCCGTTGAATCTGAGCCATGAGTATATGAATGTTTGGCATGAGAAGGGTGATTACAGCGGTAACCAATTCATGTTTGTGGGTGGTGTTGTGTTGGTCGGTGATGGCGGGACGGGGGTTGATACGAAGAAAGAGAGGGAGATGTGGAAGGTGCAGAATGCGAAGAATGAGTTTGTGTTTCAGACGAGGATGGTGAGGGGGGAGTGGCAGAATTTTGGGGTGCAGTTGGATTATGTTGGGGAGTAAGTGGCCTTCTTTCTTTTTCGTGCAATGGGGTTTGAGTGGGGATAAGGGCGCTGACGAGATGATTAGTACGATCAAGGTTTATTACTCTGCGGGTGATAGGCCGTTGAAGGCGGTTACGAGGGCTACGCCTAATAGCAATGCTGGTGGTGGGCAGTTGCAGGTTGGTATTGCGAAGAAGCCTACGGAGACTGAGACGGTGGTGTATGATGGGTATCAGGAGCACCTTCCACTCCGCGGTGAGGGACAAATCTACGGTGGCATCTTTGTGGAGGATAGCTCGAATGGGTGTGTCAGTCTTTGAGTCTATTTAGAGAAAGGTCGATGAACGCGCACGTGTGGAAAAGATAGCTTGCAGATTCGTAGATTTTATAGTCAGACATGTTTCACCAAGTATGAGCCTGACTAACACATTCAATACCTACACGATCTAGCTACCTAACCCAGGTCCCTAGACTATGTAAGGAGAAGTGATATATCCATACTTCGCGTGTCCACCGTTTTGCATGAAGTTGAGATAGAAGTCTGAAAAGCCCTGCTTCGACGCACGAGACAGCAACTGCTGAGAACTTGCTTGTTGAACGATGTCGATAAATGGAGTCAAGTCTTGATTAGGGCTATGAGGTCCCCCGGGCAGATTGGATAGTTGTGCGGAACTGAAGCTTTCGCGGAGACAGTACTCGCGCAGTGCGTCTATGTGGGCGCAATGAAGCGGCTTGAGGTCTCTGCGAATGATCATGATCGAGCCTGTAATCATCCGCCACTGCGCTGGGTTGAGTATTCGCGCATCGAAATTGAGTGAATATGGAATAATCGTGTCGCCATAAAGACGACGATTCCTCCACGGTACAGCAGGCTCGATTAGGTGTACCTCTAATGGGATACCGATCTTCTCGCCTACAGGGATCTTGAAGATGCGATCAGTGTCGAAGAAGGTGTGGTGGAGTGTATTGATCGGTTCGTAATTTGGTCGCTTACTGATGACAGTGTCGCCGAGACAGTTTACGCGAACGCCTTTTATAGGACCTGGTATCCGCCTCTCGGCATCGATTCTGGCATCGTACCAACACGAGCGCAGATCGTCGACTATGTGCCGGAAGGATATCATGTCGAGGTGGTATCGCAAACCGCAGAATAGCAATGGTCCCTTGTAGCCACCGACTAACTCTGGATCAATGCTTCCAACGCTACCAGTCGGCCTCCCTGCGAATCTTATCTCACCGTTTGTGTCGGCAGCGAGAAATCCAACTTGGCTGATTGGTTCGTGGGGACGCTGGAGAACCCGGTTTTCGTCCTTATCGCCTGTTGACTGTGGCGATCCGTGGACCTGGGACCGTGGTGGAAATGGCACGCTGTTGCAGTGGATGATCATCGCCTGATCAGGCTGATTGCAGTCTTCGATGCGTAGCCATGCAAAGACAGGCCCCGGTCCATCCTCTGAGAAGAATATTGCGCGAAAGTGTTCTGGAGAGGGAGCCAAGCTCTCGTGGAAGTCCTTATACGATTCGCACAGAAGCTTGTGAGTTGGCCCGTCATCCTCTTGACAAGCTTCCGAACAGTATCGGCTACAGTCGCACTCAGGGCAAACTATCGTGCCGGGCTGCGGACACATCGAACATAGCGTCGAGCTTGTTGAAGCTTGAGTGGTGGATGAATCTGCCATTGAATTGTATTCTGACGGCCCTGGATAAAGATTGATTGTGGTGGATGTCTGTTAGATCTTGTGAAGGGAACAGATGGAGCATGCATTTGGTGGGATATTTGTAGGTCTGTGAGACAACTAGCGAGACAATCGTAGAACGCACGAGACACATCATGAGACGATGTTTGCTCAGCCTGGTGTTGTTCCTGGGCATCTGACAGCAGAATGAATGCTTGTAGAAAAAGGGTGGGACGGCGAATAGGGTAGTGGAAAATGCTGTGATGGTAGGAATAAAGGTATCGTGAGTTGGTATATACAGAAGAAGTTGAAAAAGAGACCGTTACCAGAGTCAAGCAACTCAATGCACCATGCTCTTGCCGATCTCACTTTCCCAGTTGTTCGCCCTCTCGAAACCATTCGAGTGGCTCTGGTAGTCCATCATAGCCTGCATGACCTCATCTCTTGACGTGACGACAAAGGGTCCGTATTGTACGATGGGCTGATCGAGCGGCAGACCAGCAACGAGAATGAACCTCGATGGCGTGTCGACACCTTCCTCTACAGATGCTTCGATGCTATCGCCGTTGCTCTCGAAAACGACGTTGTGGTATTGTTCGATAGGTCGCGATACGCCGTCGGAAGAGAAGATGGTGGTGCCGTTGAGGAGGTATGCGAAGGCGTTCCAGCCCTTTGGTAGGGGCTGCTTGACTTTGCCGCCGGGCTGGACTGTAAAGTCGAGCAGCCAGACGGGTGTGTATGCCAGTTCCTTCAGACTCTCGGTGCCGTACGCTTGTCCACTGATGACTTTGACGTGCACCTTGCCGTCGTCCGCGGTCGTCTCGGGGATCTCCTTCGCTCGCAGGTCGCGGTAGCGGGGTTCGCATGACTTTAGTTCTTTGGGCAGGTCCACCCAGAGTTGCATTCCGACGTTGGGCGCGCCGTCCTCGTTTTGGCGCGGCATCTCGGCGTGGACGATGCCGCGACCGGCAGTCATGAATTGCAGGTCGCCCTGCTCGATGGTGCCCTTGTTTCCGGCGAAGTCTTCGTGGTCGACGGCGCCGGAGAGGAGGTATGTGATGGTTTCTTGGCCTGCAATAAAAAGTCAGTATGTTGATCCTAAGTACTCCGTCGTGCTCATCACGTACCTCGGTGTGGGTGGTCAGGGAAGCCTGCGCCTGGTGGAATGGCAAAGTGGTCGAGCATGAGGAAGGGTGAGAAGTTGCGGAGTTTGGGGGTGCCAACACTCCTCCTCACTTTCGCTCCTGCGCCTTCAGATTGCTCAACTGCAAGGAACGACTTTGCGATCTTGCGGGGCGCATCGGTGGTGAACTTCTCGTCGGGAATGACGGGCAGTCCGCGGAACATGGTCGACATATCTTCCGTGGCGTTGTAGAAGGGCTTGGTGGTCTTTGCGAGGGATGTGGCGTGTCTCAGTGACTGTGTGAGTCTTGAGAGCATGTACTCGTTGTTGTATACGGCAAGTGCAATTGCGATGATGGCGATGAGGAGGGAGGAAAGCGTCTTCATGGGTCGGGCGGGGGCGCTTTATGCAAAACGCGACTAGGGTGACGAGAATGTTCGAGGGAGGCTTCGGGGCGGTCTGGTGTGGGTGCCATCGTGAGCTTGCTTGGTTGGTAAAGGTTTAACAATCCGGCGCGTCTTAACCTGGGGCTTGGCGGAGAATGCGCTGCTTATGTCGAGCATGACCAAGCAACACTAATGCGAAGGTGGGGCGGCCGACGGAAGGTGGAGCTTCCGTTGGCCAATCAGACAAGAGTTGATGACGGAATGTCTTCCGTCATCTCTCGCGTCTCAACACCCAGCATTCCTTTGAGTCTACTCTCATCGTGTCGCATTGCTGTCCCTTTATATCATGTATTTGCTCCCCGTACTCAAATTCGTTGAACTAGGTGCAAACGCGTCCACGATGCTCTCCCACACCCGACATCCGGCACCGTCGCGTATCACGGTATTCCGATGACATCTGGCAACGGCGGGTTCAAGAATCTTCTGTCTAGTATTAGCTTTCCTATTCTTTGGCGTTCGTGAATCGCAATCTTTTTTGACATGATGTACTTCTTCTTCTTCGCTCTCATATCGAGCGTCTGGGCTCTTCGGCCCGCTTCCTATGGAGCTTCTGGTACGAGCGCCTGCACGTACCCTGCAAACACCTGCAAATATCACCTTGGAAAAGGCGCAATGTCGCACGAACGTCACCTTTGTAGGCTGGAAAAGGTGTTTCGCTGCTCATAGTTGCTCGCGCACATCCCCACACCGTTTCATAAGGCGCAAACCCCTACAGCTTCCATGCCAAATCACAGGTTCAAAGCTTCAGACATACGCCGATACCTCATCGATACGGCTCAGCACGAAGAGCGTGATGTCGACTTTGAAGATGAAGAGCCCTCCAGCGTATCTCAAACATCCACTGTGGAACACGATCAAGAGTCGTTCGAATTGTTCAGAACAAGAGTTATGGAGCTTTGCGCCGCTCAATTCCCAAGATCAAGCTTTCAAGTCGAGCGCCTGCGCGGTGGGACTTACAACCGCATCACCGCGATCACTGTCACGCCTTTACCTCCACGCGCTTTCACTATTCCATGGATACGTTCGTTGCTACCCATTAATGAAGCTCACATCAAGGCTTACGAGCCAAAGCACTACATACTGAGGAGCGCACGAAGGGAGCCTTCATGCGACGACTTGGATATGAGGTATGATGTGGCTACTCTAAAGTTCGCGGGCATAAAGTCCAGAAAATTCGGCAACATCGTGCCTCAGGTCATACACCTCGATGAAAACACGCGTAATCCTTTGTCGCGGACCTATACCATTCAGAACCGTCTTCCCGGCCAAAATCTCAATAAGATATGGCTCGGACTTACGATCGACCAGAAGATAAGCACGATGCACATTGTTGTTCGTGTCATGAAGAGATTGCATAAGATTCAGGGACCCAAGGCAGGTATCATTGCCCGTCTAAGAGTTCTACTGCTTTCTCGCGGCGAAGTTATCCCGGAAATTTGTGCCTTCAGAACTACCAAGGGCCCGGTATCAGCATTTGCGGGACACGTGGACCGGCCTGCTGAGGCTATTGCTACACCAGAGTCGTCGATGGCAAAGACTGGAGCAGGATCAGGAGAACGGCGATGAGGTTATATGGGATTGTTTCGATATCATCACCAAATCCCTTCACAACATGGGCTTTATTCCGGATACCGACCGTTTCTACTTCTGCCATCTCGACCTCTATCCACGAAACATGCTCGTAGAGATTGAAGATGATTCATCGCTCTCACTCACCGGACTGCTGGACTGGGATGCTCAATTCGCATACTTTTGCCCCAAGTTCGTCGCTTATCGTGCGCCGTTCTGGCTATGGGTATCGGGTGGTCACGAGTACAACGAGATGATAGCTGCAGATGAGCCAACGAATGCTGATCACCGGCGATTGAAGAGCTTGTGGGAAGAAGCGGCGAGTGACGAGTGGAAGCGGTACGCCTACGAACCGGAGTATATGATCGCGAGGAGAATGTTCGCTCTGCTCCGAGACGGTATTCGTCATGATGGAGGCAAAGAGGAAGCTAGGTCTATTGTCGATGAATGGCAGAAGCTGCATTACGATCAGAGGCTTGCCACAGCGTACGCGAGTGATGAGAGCGACGGTGCCGAGGCAAATATGGACGTTGGGGACCGAGATGAAGGCATTTACACGTTGGCTCAACAAGACCTTGAGCTCGACGATGTGCGGGACGAGGATGACGGGACTATCGACTCGCATGACTAAGGGCTGCAATACAGTATGGTGGTGGTTGAAGAAGACATGCGATCTGGCAGTCTGCACTCAATAGCTTGTCTTGATTTTGGCAGAATACCCCTTGTTATGCATGATGCATCCCGTAGATGATGTGTCGCATGGCCAATCACAAGCTCACAGCAAGAGTGGGGTGAAGGGCTTCGCAATCCCACTTGCCCCATCTTCGACAACATAACGCTGTTATCGATAGCGCAACACTTGTGAGGGGTAACCGACATACTGGGATATGATAATGACGGAAAGCGGAAGCAACGATCAATCGTAGTATAATTAAGGCGACGCGTCTCGATCGCTCGCTGCTATTGTAGAACCCACACTCAACGTGACCAGATACCTAAGAATCATCACATTCTGACCACTTGGTCACTTCAATCACACTCGTTACCTTCATACCACGCTGAACTTGACCGAGAAAGCCCATTATGCCTAACGCCGGTGAAGCGCCTCCCATCCTAGACTTCTCAAGTACGCTTGCCCGTCAGACAGCCTTAGCAGTAGAAACATTGCTAATGAAGCCTAGAGTTCTACCAGAACGACCCAGCATCCAAGAAACAACTCGTAGAGGAAGTGCGAAACTGTTGCCTGCATAATGGGTTCTTCCAGATCACGGGTCATAATGTACCAATCGAGCTGCAGAACAGGATGATGGACTGGAACAAGAAGTTCTTCGATCTACCACTGGAAGAGAAGAACAAAGTAAACAAGGGTATGTTCAGCCATATCATTAAGCAACGTCGTCTAGACACATCAACTCATCCACACCCCCATCTAGACACAACCAACACCTGGAACCGGGGCTACGAGCTCCTCGAATCGCAAATCCTCGAAGCCGGCACCACGCCCGAACTAAAAGAAGGCTTCTACATCGGCGACGAAATCCCAAAAACACACCCCTACTTCATCAACAAGAAACTCAACTCCGGACCCAACATATGGCCGTCCGCCGCCACCCTACCCAAAGTCCAAGACTTCAAAGAAACATCCTTGGAATACTACACCCGCGTCGTCACCCTCGCAAAAGACATCTTGAAAGTCCTCGCCTTGACACTCGATTTGGAAGAAACCTACTTCAACGCCTTCGCCACAGGCGCAGTAGCAACAATGCGCCTCCTGCACTACCCGCCCCAACCACCCTCAAGCCCCACGCACCTCACCCGCGGCATAGGCGCCCACACAGATTTCGGCTGCATAACTATCCTCCTCCAAGACACCGTGTCCGGCCTGCAAGTCTACGACCACGCCACGAAAGAATGGCTCGATGTAACCCCCACACCCGGTGCTTTCGTCATCAACCTGGGTAACCTGATGATGCGGTGGAGTAACGACCGGTATGTGAGTAATCTGCATCGTGTTATCAATGTGAGTGGGCAGGAGAGGTATAGTATTCCTGTGTTCTTTAGCGGGAATCCGGAGTATGTGGTGGGTTGTTTGCCGAATTGTAGGGGGGAGGGGGAGGGGGTGAGGTGGGCGGAGATTACGGTTGAAGAGGCGATTTTGGGGGGGTATAGGGAGAGTTATGGGAGGGCGGAGGAGTGGAAGAGGGGTCAGGAGGAGACGAAGAGAGGGGAGAGCGCGGAAATGGATGTTGGGGCGCAGGAGGTGGTTGTTGCGTAGGTTTGGTGAAGAAGACGTGGTCGTTGCTGCAAATACGCGATGGTATGTTATACTTGTGACTCCTCCTATTTGTGAGAATATCTTCTTGTCTAGGCTGTCGATGTTGAAGAAGTTGGGAGTGGCTCGTTTCGCTCTGCGTCATCGCAGTACTACGGGATGAAGTGAGTGGCGAATGAAATAGGATGCGTGGTTACCTCGGCGATATCCACAAACACCGCATTAGATGCCAAATTAATGCTTGTTAATCGATCAATCATCGCCATTATACACAGAAGTTCACACGTGCTGTTCCGAGGTTCGCGCTGCATTCCAGGTTGAGAAGTGACCGGCAGAATTCCGCCGGTAAAATCTGGCCGCACTTTTGGCCCCCAAATGCTCACACGCGAGAGCGCCAACCTGTCTGATCGCTTCGCATTGGTTCACAACACCGTAAGGCGAATGTCTGGACCACATTTTGGATAGATCAGCCTCCAACCACCCTGTTATCGGTCTCTTAGCCGTGCTGTGGGCCCTCCGGCCTGCATGCTAGCGGCCTAATTATAGGCCGCGGATACAAGCGAGATGCTCTTGTACACTTTCTCCCTAGAAGCGCTCTATATTTAGACAGCTGCCTTTCCAAATGCTCAAAGACTGGTGTCTGGAGTCGGCACGTCATCTGCCAGGTAGCCCTAGGCCTGCCCCTTCGTGCTGGAGTAGGTCGTGGGCAGTTTGTGACTGGCTTGGTCGTATAGCCTTACACCTTTATCAAAGCAGCACATGCAGGAAGTTGCTGTGAAAGAGATGTTAGGAGTGTGAAAGAACTTTAGATTGCATATAACCATCATCGACATTATCTTTTGGGTATACTCGTCCGTGGGTCGAGCACGCGAAGGATGTTGCCGAGGTGCTGGTGACCGGTTGTTGTTGCCTCAACACCACAGGGAGAGTAGGATAGCTCTGAAGTGGTATCGCGTCGGGCGAATGCTGATAGCACGCTAATCGCGCGAGGTGGCGTCTCCGGGTATGTGATGATGATTACCAGGAAGTCTTCCACCACATCCGCCGAAGAACATTACACATTTTCCCATCGTCACCATGGTCGCCCAGCACATTGACCCAGACATGCTCACAAAGATGTGCCAGTTCACTAGCACATACTATCGCCAGCCATATCCTGCTCTTGAAGAAGTACAACACACCGGCGCCGGCATATACGTCCTCGTTACCGAAGCTTCGGAAGAAATCGGTCGGGCAATCGCTTCATCGTGGGCAAAGGCAGGGGCCGCGGGCATCGCCATCAGCAGTCGCAATGAAGACGATCTCGAGCCCGTCATCGTCAGACTGAAGCGACTCAACCCCACAGCACAGATCCTGGCCATGGCTTGCGACACCACAAAATCGGCCGAAGTCGCCAGGCTCTTTGATTCGATAAGAGAGGAGTTCGGTCAGCTGGATGTAGTCATCGCAAACGTCGGTACCGCACATCTCAGCAGGATAGATGAGATCGACGACAACGACGAGTGGTGGGCCGATATGACGACAAACTTCCGCAGCACACATCTTCCCGCCCACCAATACATCCGCACTTTTGGTCCTGCACCAACCGGAACATTCATCTCCATCACATCCGGTGCGGGCACGGTCGTGACCCCCGGTCTCTCTTCCTATGGCATTGCGAAACAAACCGACCGCCGGCTCATCGAGTTCCTCAACGTCGAATATTCAGATATGAAGGCTTTCTCGCTAGACCCGGGGGTCGTGAGGACAGAGAGGACGAGCGATATGTTCAGGCCCTTTGCGTTCGATAGTCCAGAGCTAGTCGGCATGTTCTCGGTCTGGCTAGGCGGAGGAAGAGCAGATAAGCTGAAGGGCAGCTATGTGCATACTACATGGGATATAGAAGAGTTAGAAAGAGAAGCAGACGATATAGTCGGGCGGGGTACACTGAAAGACAAGTTTCCGGGGAGCTTGCTGGTACAAGAGGGTGTAACCTGGGGAAACCAGATTCATGCACCGGAAAGACATGTGTAACTTCTCATTGCGAGGAGATTGAGAATGTGTATAGACGATCCGAGAGGTGCCTCTCACAACGAATGCAAAACCGATGTTGATGCCACTTTGATGCTGCTGAAGCCGTGATGTCCCGATGTGTGCAATAACCTCGAAGCTACAAATCAACAATGGTGTGTACTGGTCCGGCCAGACGCTTCTCAATCTCTTCCCATGATGCCATCCGCCGCTTGTCTTGACTCCATAGGGTACCACCTACTCCGTGATTCCATATCCAAGCATCGCATAAAATGATGTCGTCCTCATCGCCGTAAAAGCTGACCGGTACATCAGCTTCCCAGATACGTACTGTATCTTGATGTGTCCAGTTCCGGGTCTTGTGGGGTGTCCGATGGTTCGAGTTCACATCGACCAGAACAACGTCCAGACTTTTCCCGTCGTATGATCTGAATATTGAGTCGATGGTTTTCGCTGCTAGGTTGACGGGTCGCATCATCACAAGCGCTTGCAAGGATGGGGTCTTGAGACAGAATGCTATTTCTAGATCCGACATCTCTTGGGTAGTGATGGCAAGCCGTTTGAGATTGGGCGGTGGGTGTCGAAAGTAGTTGACCACATCGTAGCTGACAATGAGCTCTTCAAGGTGTGACATGTGTGAAAAGACTCTGTTGACGGTGACATGTGGCCTGATTTGCTCAACCTCACTTGGGGGTGCATAAATCGGAGAGAGGTCTAAAGCCAGTCTCTTCAGCGAGATCAAATTGCTCAAGAGGTCGATAATTTGGGGTAGTCGCACCAAAGGCGTGTAGTTCCCTTCGACCAGCCTGTGCACCTCAGTTGGCGAGATGAATATTGATGTTATATGGCGGAGTGCCTGGGCTTCCGCGAAAAGTTCTTCGTTTCGCCCGGCTTCTCCATAGTTGAGAGCTTGTGGGTGATGCCCCAGGTTTAGTCCGAGTGTTCTGCGAAATCGCGCATAGGTCGTGCAACTGTCCAGATACAGACAATGTGAGTAAAGATACTGTGTTGCTATAAGATAAGTGTTGCGCGACACCAGAGTGAGTGCGCGCAACGTCTTGGTGATGATGTTTGACGGTGCATACGCTACAGGATGCTGGCCGTTGTGGGTACCCACAAGTTGATCGAGAACGTTGAGGAAGAGCTCTAATGGCAAGCTGGCGAACCCTCGCGATATATTCTTCGGGAAGTCAGCCTGTTCCATTAGTTCGCTAGCGATATTGAGTAGATATGTGCAAGCTGGAGATGGCGAGAATAGATTTTGGCGACATTGTTGAGCCTCCTTACGTCATCACTTTCCCCGCTCGCGGCCCGCACGCTAATCTTCATAAGGTCTAGCCTGGGAGCTAATCCTGGATTGTACGAGCGACGCATGAGCTACGGCGGCGGCCGTGGCGTCCGTAGACTCCGTGATCAATCTCTGGAGTAACACCGTTACCCAGCGCACCTCGGCCGACTCAAAACGAAGCGCGTTCTAGGGTGCACAGGGCCTCAGTCGGGGCAACAACACATCCGAGCCATTCGTAGGTGGAGGCGGAGAATCTGATACACCGCTCCGCCCACTCCAATGCAATACCCCCTCATCAATCGGCTTCGACTGACCAATTGCGTGTGTTTATGCTTGTATACATTTTAGGCCTCCTGACTGGTCGCGTCCCATGGTGTGTACTCAAATGCGTTCAAACCCACTACTCGGTCGATCTCATCCATGCTTTTGACCGGCAGCTTTGAGCGAATGCAACAAGTCTCTCATGGTGCGGATGCGAGCGTCTGTCAGGTATGCTACTTCCAAGGTGGCACACGAAGTACCCTCCAGGACGTGCGTCACTATTGAATCGAAAAACCACCGCCAAAAATGAAGGGCCGTTCGCGACCTTGGCCCCCACATTCCGCAAGCGCTGGCGATATGTAAAAGGCCCACGCAGCTAGAGACTTGAGTGAACATATTGCAAGTTGGATCACAAGATCAGTCCTCTACTCGACCAAGATCTATACGGGCGGGAACTGCGAGCTCACTCGAACTTCATCAACATGCCACTTCAGCGGGGCGTCTTGGCCGCTCTCTTGGTGGTACTGGCCTACATCATCAAGGTACAAGACTCATATCAAGCTCCTTGACGTCAAGACTAACAATGCGAAGATCGTATGGACAGGGTTCACGGGTCCACTGTCAAAGCTGCCAGGGCCGTGGTACACTAAATACACCAACCTCGTCCTTCGTTACCAGACGGTTTCAGGCAAACGAATTTTCTACGTGGACAATCTTCACCAGCGCTATGGCGGCGTCGTACGAATATCGCCAAACGAGACAGCCGTATCAGATATAGCCGGTGTCAGTCAGATACACAAGATCGGTGCGGGATACCTGAAGTCGGACTTCTACTCGTCTCTCCTTCCAACTGATACACCCGGTATATTCCCGATGCGCGATCCACATGCCCACGCCGCAAGAAGAAGGCTGTTTGCCCGACCCTTCAGCAACACCAGCTTGAGCAGCAACTGGGACGTAGAGATTAGGACGAAAGCAAACCTAGCTGTCCAGAGAATTCGACACGACGCAATGGGTTCATCGCAAGGAGCCGATGTCCTCAAATGGTGGACGCTCATGGCGAATGATGTAATCGCTCACCTCAGCTTTGGAGAGAGCTCCGAAATGCTTGAGATGGGTAAGGTATGCAACTCAGCCTTCTTCAGTCTTGCTATGTATGCATTCTCTAATAACAGAGGTAGCAAACACCATACATCGATGCTATTCAGGCTGCGCTTATTTGCGGTATCATTCGGTCCGAAATTGGAACTACCATCTGGAAACTTCTTAGTTACCTCCCGATCAAACGGATAAAGTTTCTCTACTCGATCGATGATGTCCTAAACGAACACGGCGAGCGGGCGATACAGAAGATGCGCAGTGAGGGTGGCAATACTAAGAATCTCTTCAATCAAATGATGGCTGCTGGGGAAGACAGTAAGACTGCCGCGCTTTCTAATAAACACATAAGGGAGGAAGCGGCCGGCTTTATTGTGGCCGGATCGGACACTACCGCGGTGACGCTCACGTATCTCGTCTGGGCGGTTCTCAAGCAGCCTGATCTGCAGTCTCGACTCGAGAACGAGATTGCAGAACTCAGCGAGGAGCTTACAAAGGAAGAGCTCGAGAACGCGCCTCTATTGAACAGCGTCATCGCAGAGACGTTGAGGCTTTACGGCGCTGCTCCTGGTGCGTTACCTCGGGTTGTACCGAAACAGGGCACTGTCATGGGCGGCCATCACATCCCCGCCGATACTGTGGTCAGCACCCAGGCTTACACAAACCATCGCGATCCCTCTGCCTTTCCCAATCCCCACGAATTTGACGGCCTTCGCTTTTTGGACAAGAGCACGATGTCAGCACATCAGAAGGCGTCATACATGCCCTTTGGAGGTGGTTCGAGGGTGTGTATTGGCATACATTTGGCGTACATGGAGCTCCGCTTAGGAGCTGCTCTCTTCTTCCGACATTGTCGCGGCGCCAGAATTGCCGACTCCATGAACGATGAGATGATGGAGATGGATAACAACTTCTTGGTTGCTCCCAAGGGTCATCACTGCTACATCACCCTGAGATGAGGAACCTCAACTTCAGTAACCTACTCGTGTTTCTGGTAGTTGCGAAGTTCTTCGAGACCACCCATTAGCCTTTGCATAGAATGTTGCACGTGTGTAGGTAGGAAGCAAGAAAGTTATACGGTTGTTTGGAATTATATGCACGGCGGAGTGAATGTCCCTCAGTTCCACTCTGCTTCAAGATCACCAATCTTATCCTCCGGATACAAGCCATTCCATTCTTCTGCCAGCTGAAGTGCCAGATGCCGACGATCGCCCAGCAATCCACTGTTGACGACCCTAAAAAGCTTTCTCGCGATGGCACTCTCGCGCGAAAGACCAAAAACGATGAAACCTTCTGACGCTGCGCTCCTAAAAGCCTGCTTCAACGTCCTGAATTTCCCTTCAGGCGGCTCGTACGTTGCCAAGTCTTCGTCTCTCTCGTCCATCGAGTGACCTACCCATGCCCAGAACGGGGGCCGAAGGGCCACAAACTTGGGTGCAAAGCAAGCCATATCCCAGTCTACGATACCCGTGATTTCAACAGTCTCTGGGCCTGTGATCTTAGCGAGTATGTTCCGGGGAAACAAGTCGCCATGCGTAAGATGGAAGCGCTGCCCTAGCCATCCGCGCCTGTCTAGAGCTTTCGCAACGGCGATTATGATTCGCCACATGTTTTTGTTTCGATTTGCACGTCCAATCTCTTCTTCGTACTTCTGCCAGCGCTGGCAATGATCAATGAGATACTCAAAAGGCGTTTGAGATGGCGCTGGACGCTGGCTGGGCTGAGCGAAGTGTGGTCGTATCTTCGCTTCTTTGTCCGTCGGAACGGGGAATTGATCCAGTGCCACAGCTGAGCTCCCTGAGTTCAAGTTACTCAGGGAGATGAACCCAGCCGCGGGCGTCGTGACGGCTGCAATCTTCTCCACTGTTTCCGTAATCTGCTGGATGGCCGACGCTTTCTGTTGCGGATTTAGCTCTAGCCACAATGCATGTAAGTTCTTACCAGGTAGTAAGGTCTGCAGGGTATATGGCCGTCCCAAGGCATTTGTCGGACCAAGATCGTACTTCTCAATCTTGGGTATGGGTAGCCCTAGGCAGGAGCTGATAACGCGTTGTGTAACAATGTCGCCAGCCACGTCGCTCACAGGAGGACCATCCATGTCTCCATTCTTGTCTCTTGGAATTCTCAAAGCAAACTTGCGGATTCGTGGAGGTATGCCAAGAAACCTTGACACTCTAGCGCTAAAGTCGACCCCGGAGTCACGTCTTTGCGCCTTGTCTTGTAATGTGACAGCTACGACGATGTTGAAAGAGCCCATTCCAAGTACTTGGAGTGAAGCCTCATCGATCTCGCTACTAGGAAACAGATCGGCAATGAGTTGCAGAATTCGGAACTTCAGTCTCAAGACTGTTTCTCTCCCTTCCAGAAAGCCTACGCCACCCTCAGTGAAGATGTTTTCGTCATCGAATAAGCGCCGTAAGGGGTTCTCACTCTCATATCCAGAAGTTATCAGCCCATCATTGCTCGGGACGCGATCTGGGAGATATTGTCTAGCCGCTTCAATGCAGGCAATGTCAACTTTGGTCAGTCCTTGAAGTGACATATCGAGATGCGCCATCAGGCGCGGCTTTGACGGTTATGTGAACTTGACTGTTGTTGTTCCCGGTCTCGACAAGTTCATAAGGGAAGGATCGAGCTGGCAACCTTTCGACTGTGAAGGAAATGGTACATCGTGAAATGAGTCGTAGTAACCGCGGATACACAATGACCATTGTAGGTGCACAATGTTCTTTTACTATGTTAATGAGGGTGGTTCAGTACTACGCTGTGTAATTGATACAGCTTATAAGGAGATTGCTAACACGTTTAACGCAGCGTGGTCTTATAATCCGTACCATTGATAGCTTCGATATGGTACTGTAATTACGGTTGAGTACAATTTGCTCAATACCGTGTGGATGTCAACATGAACCGTATAGAATTAAAATCTCAGGGGTGTGATGCTCCTGTAGCTCTTGAGGCAATCATGAACGGATGATGTACATATAGTTCAATGCAACAAGGGTTTCACATGGTATACCAGTGGGAAGACGATCTTCAAGCATTTAAATGCAAGGAGCGGATTAATTGATTAAGTGTTGACGGTCCCTTCGCATCTCGAAAACATGTTACTTCTACTCCGCAATAACAGATTCATCTTCTCCTGCATTCTTTGCAGGCTCTTCATCAGAGTCAGAGTCAGAGTCAGACATAATCTCGTCTTGCTCTGCTTCCTTTGCAGGCTCATCATCAGATTCAGGTTCAGAGTCGGACTCGTAGGGATCACGGAACCGAACATCATCCTCGGGGTGGAGTTTAGTCCACTCTTTGATGACGCTTTTCGCTTCTTCCAGGCGATGGGTACCCCCTAATATTCCCGTCTTCAGTATATCGAACATGCGTCTAGCCAGCATCGCCTCTGGTGAGAAGGCATACAGCTTATACTTCTCCGACGCATTGTCGAGAAACACTTGCTTCAAGATCTTGTCCAGATCAGTGGTGACCTCCACGTTTGCCACGCTTTCGTCATCCGACTCATCGCCAGACATATCCTCGGGGGCCCAGAGCCAGAATGGAGCTCTATAAGCCATGAACTCGGGGGCAATGATTGCTGAGTCCCAGTCGATAACGCCGGTGATCACCGCCTCGGTATCACTGCGTACTTCAGCCAGGAGGTTGTAAGGCTTGAGATCGCCATGAACCAGTACACATGGCCCACTCAGAAAGCCCCGGGTTTCAAGTGCTTTAGAGATCCTCTCGAAGCTCACCCAGACGTCATCGAAACAAACGCCCTCTTCCTCGTAAAATGCACGCCACTGCGCGCATCGCTCAAGAAGGTAGTCGATGGGCTTATAAGTCGAAGCCGGCTCGGGCTTCTTCTGCTCATTACGAGACGGTATAAAGAACTTCTCGGTGCAGATTGGAGAGTTTGGAGGCTTGTTGAGGTTCTGAGCAGATATATCGCCCGCCGGACCTTCCACTAAAGCAATGGTGGGAGCAAGAGCGGTAATCTGTTTCGTGAGGCACTTCATTTGCTCTATGTTCAGGTTATTCGCAAGGTCCGTCGCCAGGGTGCGACCCGGGAGGCGACCCTGGACCATGTATGGCCGTTCGAATATGTTCGCAGTCGTGAGATCATAACTTGCGACCTTGGGGATGGGCAGAGGCACCCGAGAGCCAGCTACCTTCAGGATTGATACTTCTCCTTTCATAGAGTCGCCCATGCGCGCAGCAAAGCCGTCATCCTCTTCGTAACTACACCGCGGGATACGGAAGATGTACGACTCCAGTTGTGCGGACTTCTTCTTGCGCGTGCTCAGGCAAGGGAACAGAAACCAGGCCAAGCTAAACTTCTTGGGCTTCTGTGGAAACGAGATTCCGATAACTCGGTTGAAAGAGCCACCCTTCATTTCATGGACTGTGACATCCTTTGGGCTTCGCCGGAATAGTTTCGCGGCCAGTGCGGGGACTTTGTGCTGAATTGTCTCGAATGGTTCCTGACCATAAGTAACCGTGTTCGATTCCGAGACTGCATCGTCTAGTAGCTCTTCCTGTTGCTCATCGTCGGTATCCTCTGATTTGTCTTGGTGTTGCATGCAAGTCTCTTCGGCAGGGCCACTAGCACCGTGCGGCGCATCCGAAACGAGTGCCGGCGAAGCGGCGGTGTCGGGGGAACGAGGTGACATGATATGTCTGTTGGATGAGGAAAGACGTTGCGATAGGTAAAAGAATCTTTTAAAGGTGCTGGGGCGCGTTGTGCCCTGGCTCTTTGTTTGCTCAATGCCAAGCTTTGTCGGTGCACAGCGTCGTTTCCTTCGGAACTGTCACTGCGCGCACGGTGTGAACGCTCAATGTGATTCAATCTTCCAAAGTCAAGTCTCATATTTTCGCAATGAATCTCGTCAATTCTGCATATATAATGCTCTGCGAGGGCAGCTCGACATTTGCGACCCCAATAAGCAACCCGACAGTAATATCATAACCCAGCAACCACAGAACACAACCAAATATTTCCATAACACTATAAACATGGGGTTCCACGGTACTAAGGGTCAGATTCGTACGAAGGTCACCAAGGGGACTAAACATCACTGCCCGGGCGCGTCAGGCTGGGTCGGCGACGAGAGCCCCGAAAACTGCCGAGAAGGTGACCTACCAGGTGGGGGCAAGTACTGCAAAAAGCATCAGATGCCGTGTCGCAACGGCTGCGTAGGCGAGGCCCATCTGAAGAACCAGGCTGGCTGTACAGCATGCGAGCGAAAGTGGAGGCAAGAAGCTAAGGTGGAGAGAGAGATGAAGGAAAACATGAAGGCGAACGAAAAAGATAAAGAATTCCAGGATTTCATGAACCCACCTAAAGGGAGGAAGAAGGAGAAGAAGTAAACAATAGAAACAGGTATCTGTCATTAAGATAAAGTAGACGGATGGATGGATAGTTCACGGTTCGGAGTATATCGGATAAACTTGCTTCTGTGGAAGCAACGTCGAAGTGTCGGGTACATCCAAGGTATTCCAGTTCGCATTCTTCCCTGTACGACTTCTGATGTGATGCGACCTGTGCGTTATGAAATGATCCTGAAGTTAAGAAATCTCTTCGATTGCTGAACATCCCATTGTGGCACCTGTAAGGCCGCTGCGCCCACTGACTACACTCGGTCCCGATGCTCTCTGAGACGGACCAGAACAACGGGAGGGTGGTCACCCATATCTCTCTTCTTGACGTCCACAATTCCAGAGGCCTCCACGAAATCACGCAGGCGTTCGTAACCGTAGTTGCGTGCGTTGAGGTCGGGCGAGATCTTGCTGAGGTAGACGCCGACGTCGGCTAGATGAACCCAATTGTCAATGTCGCTCCTGCAACTATTCACGGCCCTGGACAAGCCCTCGACTGCTGACTGATCAAGAGGCCTTTTGCCCAGCCTGGGAGTTGTGTTGACGACAGGGTGGGAATCGACGAAGCCGAATGGGCGGTCCGCAAGTGTCGTCTCTTCGGGTGGGATATTGAGTACATCGAAGTAGGTAAACTTGTCGCAAGCGGCAATGAACGCGTTGTTTGTCTTGCGTTCGCCAAACCCGAAAACGGTGACGCCCTGCTCCCGGATGCGGGATGCGAGCCGGGTGAAGTCGCTGTCGCTCGAGACGATACAGAAGCTGGAGAAGCGGCCAGTGTATAGCAGATCCATTGCGTCGATAATCATGGCGCCATCAGTTGCGTTCTTGCCCGTGGTGTACGCAAATTGCTGGATGGGTGTTATTGAGTGATTGAGTAAGCACTCTTTCCATCCTTTGAGCGAGGGAGAAGTCCAGTCGCCATAGATTCGCTTTACACTGGCCGTGCCGTAGTTGGCTATCTCAGCCATCAAGCCGACAATGACCCTGGGTGAGACGTTGTCACCGTCTATCAACACCGCTAGACTGGCATCCTTCGAAGCCATTGCTGTTCTCTCAAAAGCTTTGGCTAGTAAGGGCTGTTATGTATCAGGCAGAAGAGGTACTTGGAGGAAGCGTTGCTGAGATGATTACTACCCCGCGATACCATTCAGGCACAATACGCTAACTCCGGTGGGTCACGGATCCTCAGGCTTCAAGGCATCGACTTCAGCTGTGTGGTACCGCGTCGAACATGCGATTTAGTGAATCAAAGTAGGGTAAACATTGACTAAATTGTTGTTGTGATGACTAAGAGCCGCGTTTACCGGCTCTTTGGAATGCTTTGGTGGCCTATGGACTCGTCCTCGCATTGCCCGGGAATCTTGAGAACGTACACATAGCTCTTGTGATGAGCTAGCAATTATTCCGTTCTGCGGATGCCATTGCGCGGCTATTTTACTCTGTTGAGAGTCGCGAGATCTGCTGGCGGGTCGCGTCGTCATGATGTTCGCTACCCCCGAGCGTGAACGCGTGTGGGCTTCATTTCGTGTCACATCGCGCGCGCCCTCGGGAACGCGCATAGGAGAACATCGCATATAAATCGCGCGACACAACAGATGTCTGCGCGCTGGTGCGCAAGATCGAGACGAATGCTGGAACGGCAAAGATTCGACGAAAAGGGATGATGTGGTGCGGTCTTTCCGAGGTTGACAGAATCGCGCACCGCTACCAGCCGTCAGCCAATCACGTCGACGTCTGTGCAGACCAATCACATACGTCATCGACTTGTTGAATAGTATCAGCGCAGAGACGCGTCGCGACAATTGGTCACTACACGTTCTGCATCCTTCAATTCTGCTCCCGGTAGACCCCGTCGCTCTGTTTCTCGTTCTCAAGTCTCGGCAAGAGCCCAACAAATTCACAATCGTCGCGTACAACAGTCGCGTCGCTCCATTCCTCACTCTCAAGTTTCGGAGAGAGCCCAACAAATTCACAGGCTCCGCGCGCTTCACGCACTTCACGCTGAGCGCCTCGGCCTTGCAGAATTGACCCAACGCTTGGCTTCATTTGGACTTGAATCGGGTCCTGGAGCTAGGGACGCAAGCCCGCCTCCGATTTATTCTCCAAGACAAGGCGTGCCAGCCTCAGACGGTGCAAAGGTTCTCTGGAACGCCTTTGTTACCTACGTAACGCAGTTGGATCGCATCTGTGGAAGAATCTACGATATAGCGTTCGAGGATCCCATCTTTCGTCGCCTCTGCAAGACTTTGATTGAGACCAGGTGCAGAAAGGTGGAACAGCAACCTGCTAGCAATACCATTGTAGGCTACTTCGTTCCGAGCCTGATACTTCCTCCTTCCCCATCAGAAGGCGCTAGTGGTCGGCAAACTGAGCTGTACTACTTCCAGATAGTGACATTGAAGGTCCTCCAGCCCGTGATAGTTGGTGGAAGGCTCGGACAGGTGTGGACCAACACAGCTTCAAGGACCATGTCGCTGAAGCGAGGTGCCATTGACTCGTTCTTCAAGCGCCCTGAGCCCAAGAAGCCCAGATATGAAGCAAGTCTTCATAAGTCAAGCCATGCGTCTTACCCCTTCGCTATCCCACATCTGCCTGCCCCGTTCACGGAGCAGTTGGGATTCGCACCTGCTGAGGAGGGCAAGCTCATGAACGACCAGCTGGATCTGGATCTTGTATACTATCAGCCATACGTACCTTCCGGTATTGCGCCAGGGCTTTTCGAGTTCCTTCGAGGGGAACTTCCCTTCTACCGTGTGCAGTACAACATCACCCGCGGAGGAGCACAAACTCAGATCAACACGCCGCGGTTCACAACCGTCTTTGGTGTTGACGACACATCGCGCTTTGCAGCTGATGGCAGCATCGTAGATGCAAAGACTGGAAAGCCGATTGAGAAAAGCCGCTACAAGTGCGCACCTCGTCCTATCCCACAGTGTCTGGAGGAACTGAAGAAGGTGACAGAGAGCACCACTGGCGAGACCTTCAACTTTTGCCTTGTCAATTACTACGCCGATGGCAAGGACAGCATATCGTACCACTCCGACGATGAGAGGTTCCTCGGTCCTAATCCAGCAATCGCATCGTTCAGTCTCGGTGCAAAGCGCGACTTCTTGATGAAGCACAAGCCTATTCCACCCAAGGCAGGCGTTGTGATTGAGGAGCCAAAGGGCATCAAGCTGCCTCTCGGCTCGGGAGACATGGTCTTGATGCGTGGCAAGACGCAGGCGAACTGGCTACATAGTATTCCTAAGCGCGCAGGCCCTGAGGCGGGTAAGGGAAGGATCAATATCACTTTCCGGAAGGCGATGATCAAGGGCGGTACGGAGAATTACTACCAGTATAATGTTGGCACGGGAGGCGTGCATAAATGGGACGCGAAGGCCGAGAAGATGGTGCCTTGGACGGCGGCTGCAGAGCCTCAAGCGTCTGCGAACGGTGATGGCAATAGCGCGGGGCCAAGCAACGGAGCCTGATGGATCAGACGATATGGCGAATTTGATGATAATGATGATTGCACGCCAACCTAGGAAAAAGCTGAACAGCCTGGAGCCTACATTGACGTTAGATCACCTACTTTGCAAGGTTTTAGCTTAATGTTGCCTGCAGACCAGTTCGGTTTTTTCCTTGTATGAAGTGATTGCGAAGAAATCGATATTTGCGTTCGGACCTAGATTGTGTATTTCGTTAGATAGATCTGTTTCTCTTTCAACAAAGTTTCGTTCGGAAAGTTTTCCGCCCCAAATTACCGTATGCACAGTGTTGTGTGATACAGCAAACTATGAACAGGCTCCAGACTTGTCAAAAGCTTGTCGCGGTGCGAAGTAGCGGGCCTGAGTTGCCGCCAGCGAGCAGGTGGCTTGAGCGTGGGCTAGTTCGACCCCGCCTGGGGCAAGCGCGATCACGAGCAAGCCTGACATGTGGAAAGAGCTGTGTGCGATGAAGGGGCCATGTGGACGCAGGATTGCGGTAGTGGTAGAGATGAGGTCGCCACTGAGGGAGCTGACCGAATTTGTACAGTCAGTCACATGGATATGCGTGATGGCGACATGATGAAGAGTCGCATGTCGCAGGACATCTTGGCGGCGACGGATGAGGGTGGTCGGAGTTAAAGGCCGCCTAATTCTGCCCATGGCTGTACCAGCCTTTGACTGCAACACCACAACAACCTCTTCCGATCTCTTTATCTTGGGTTATCCGAGTCGCCAAAGCTAGCGCACATCACCAAAGGCCTAATTGAGGAGCCTCCACTATCAGAGGTCGCTATCGTGAGGCGGGCGCGTTAGACGGAAAGCTGGCGGTGCGTGCAAGCCTGTTTGAGAGTAAGTACGAATCGGCGCATGGCTCTGTGAATGTGCAGCTGCTGACAGAGGCTAGCAGGTGTCAACAAGCCTTCGATATACCGCTAGACCACATTCCTCTCACCGCGAGGTCGACTGCCCATTGCATGAGCTGCACCTTCCCCTCATAAGAAGCGCTGCGTAAGCCGAATCTAGACGAACCACCCAACGACGGATTCCCTACGCATCGATTGAAGCGTACGTCTGCGCAATACAAGAGGCAGTATCGGGAGAAGAAGAGCGGAAAGTGTGCCGTATTGGACGACATTCACTGGTGGGAAGGGCGGAAGCAAGTCGCATACAAGTCAACACCAGGGCAGTATCGCCATTTCAAGTCCACGCCTCAGAGTCATAGCACTTGGCGCATGGAGATAGCTCAGCTCCGGAAGATTTAAGACCGCACCGGGCCGCAATCGCAGAATCGCACACCTTACGACCTTTCGCTACACTCTCCTCTGCAAAGCGCATACTAGCGACCACCAACTTCTGCACGACACGAGTCTGGACCAGTCAACACCCTAGTTTCGCAGCTTAGGCGACCACCAAGGCGTGAGATTCCATCATATATCTCGAACGGACTTTAGCGCTTAAGTCCGCATTCTCCGTCGTCCCATATCACACCTGCGGACGACGCGATCGCGACCATGCCGCCCACTCCGCCTTCAACGACTTCGTCAAGCGCAGGACAGTCGCCGCCAGATCCGCAATTTAGAGTTGTACGTAAACGGAACCGAGTTCCCTTATCATGTGGAGCATGCAGGCATCGAAAGTAGGCACACATCTCGACAACGAAGCAATCATCGCCACATGCTGACCATCGTAGGCTGAAATGCAATCGAGGTCATCCCTGCGACAATTGCACCAAACGCGGAGATACGGCATCATGTACGTACGCTGCTCCAGGCAACCGCAAGAAGAGCTCAGCCAGCACCGGCTCCGCCACGACGCCCGATGATATGCAAAATCGCATTGACCGTCTCGAGGGGCTGGTTCTCTCGCTGATGACCAATGGCGCGCAGAGCGCAGGGCCTGCCGCTGCTCAAGCAGCTATCGCGAACAGCATGGCCAATGCTGGCCCGGACCAGCAATTCGATCCAAGCCAAATGATCACGAGCATGAGCACCGGCGCTCCCGAGTCGATACCCGAGGAGGACGTGAACGATGAAAGCGAGATGGAGACCGTTACAAAGTCTATTGGAGTAATGAAGGTGCACAACAACCACACCATTTTCGCATCAGAAGCACACTGGTACGCAATCTTGGGCGAATTGTCGGAAGTCAAGAACTACTTCGCCGAGCACAAGAAACAGTACGAGGATCAGCTCAAGCGATTCAAGGCAACTCACGTCGAAGATCGACCGCCGGGTACATCTTTCCTGATGGGCGGACAGAAACCAACCTCCAAAGCCGAGGTCCTCTCGCGCTTTCCACCAAAGCCCACAGCCGATCTCCTTGTCTCGCGCTTTTTCAACACATACGATCCCGGCATTCACATCATACACGGGCCCTCGTTTCAGGAGGAATACGACAGGCACTGGGCACAACCAGAAGAGACGCCTATTATCTGGCTTGGTACTGTGTTTGCGATGATGTGTATCGCGTTACAGTCGTACACACGAGCTGGCGATGAGCCTCCGGAATACCACAACAAGTCTTGGGAGATGTCAAGAGAATATGGAGACTTGACGGCGCAATGTTTGATCATGTCAGACATTACGCAGCCCATTACAGGGATGATGGAGACCTTGATCTTGCACGTTCATGCAGAGTATGCTCGTAGTAGAGATGCAGAAGTTGGCATCTTGATAAGCACGGGTATCATTGTGCGGCTAGCGATGCGCATGGGTTTGCATCGGGATGCGGCGCCATATGCCGGCATACCCGTTTTCCAGGCGGAGATGCGAAGACGTGTCTGGGCTGCGGTCCGCTCATTTGATCTGCTGTTCTCCGCACAGGCTGGGTTGCCGCCCATCGTCCGACCGCGGGATACCAACACTGAGATACCGCGGAATATATACGACGATGAACTCCACAAAGACATGAAGATACTACCTCCTTCGAGACCGGAAACCGAAGCTACACCTACACTCTTCCTCATCAATCGGACAAGATTGATCTACAAGCTCGGAGAAGCGGTCGAGTGCACAGATACTCTGACGTGCTCTTCGTACGAAGAGGTCATGAAGCTAGACGCGGAAGCTCGAGAGCTACACGACAACATCTCGCCGCATCTCAAGATGCGAGGGATGGACGAAGCGGCGCGCGACCCTTCTACCTTGATCATGCAACGCTTCACGTTAGATCTCCTCTTCCTAAAGATCATCTGCGTACTGCATCGAAAGTATCTGTCTTATGCGAGAGTACAATCACGTTTTGCCTACTCCAGAAAAGCGGTTATTGAAGCCTCGATGATGCTTCTCAAGCACCAAGCGACCTTGCACCGGGAATGCCAGGCCGGCGGTCGGTTGCGCAATGTTAAATGGTTCATCTCATCGCTGACCACTGTCGACTTCCTTCTTGCAGCGATGATCATCTCCTCTGATCTCTACCACACTGCTAGGGAAGCGCCATCTCGATCTCCACCGTCAGGAGACACACTCGTGTGGAGTTCAGATCGTTGCGAGGAGATGCTCGAAGCTATAGAGATAGCGGTGGGCATCTGGGATGGTCTGAAAGATCACTCCATGGAAGCGTACAAAGCGCACACCACGCTCAGTGTCATGCTGGATCAACTCAAGAAGAACCGGGTAGCCAAACAGACGCCCAATGGCTTCCAAGCAGCTACATCCGCATACCCGACAATGGCACCAATGGAAGACGCCAATGTAGCACCTGAACATTCGGCAGCGATGACACTGGGCCTACTCAGCACAGGCGGCATGACGCCCAATGCCAACATGTTCGATCAGCGATACCCTGCCGGTATGGCGAATCTACTAAACGACCCTATGCCTCAGCCGTCGACGGGCTTGACACCACAATACAACCAGCCGACAAGCGGACCATCAGGGCCAGAGAATGCACCAAGTCCGTTCTCAAACCTGTTCGGAGCGAATCTGTTCCAAAATCTAGATCTCCCGCCGACAGACAACATCAACTGGGTTCGTCGTCATCACAATCCCGCGATTAACACTCGGCTAACATGACTAGGACGCATGGGACTCGTACATCCAAGGCCCCAACCCTGGCATGGAAGCGACCAACAACTTCTTCCCCATGGATCTTGGTAGCATGCCTATGCAAACAGAGCAAAGCGGGATGCCAGCCACTGGACAGACACCGAACCAGCAACCTATCCAAGGCAACCGAGCAAACATGTTCGGGCAGGATGTCTACATGGGCGTAAGTACTGATGACCACGATTCATTGCATGTTATTGATAGCTGACAGCAACAAGGCTGATTCCACAAAGACGAACTCTGGTGAAGCTTATACCATGGGGTTTCTGATGCCGAAGCAGTCTAACTAGTACTTCGCGCTCTTACGTTGTTTGCGAGCGGGTAATGAGCCTATGATTATGTAACTTGAGCGCCGTTTGTATTTGCATGACTTGTACTTTCGGGGGCCGAAGCTTGGTGGTGTTACTAGATACCCGTTAGCTATTGGATGTACAAAAGGGCGGGAGGAAGGAGGCGCAGCAAGCCATGTGCCCCGCGCTGCGATGGCAAACATGAATGAACTCAGCTCAGCCTTTGCGCTTGTTTCAAATCCCCACATATACCCAGATTTTTCACATCTTCTTTGCCAACTAAAATCTTCTTGACCTGCCTTGTGGCGTACTCGCCCACTTCGTATCCCGATATAGCCCGCGACGATCAAGGTCCATACCAAGACATCCACCCCGGCCAGCTGCCGCGCCGCGTTGCTGCCCCACTTGAACCGCTGGACCCTGAATTGCCGGCGCGTGGGCTGTCAAACGTCATCGCGGTCACGACTTGCTTACGCGCTCGCGGGCTTTTGTTTGGCCGTGAGGCTGCCAAAGGCGGGCTGCCTGAGGCTTGGGTTGCACAAGAGGCTGCTGTGCCGCCTACGTACGTCTGCGACATCTGCTTGTCACGCACCTTACCTTTCGACATACAGACTTCAGAGCGACGCGACGAGGCTGAGAAGTACGCATCACATTACTACTACCAACAACCCTTTACCAAGACCTCTTCATATCTGAGCTACCAACATTACGACTCTCTCCACCATCCTCACAATGACAAACCCACCACCCACCATCTCCCCTCCCCCCCTCACCACAACCTCCTCTCCTCCCACTTCCGACCCCATCTCCCCCGTCTCCCGCACCTCTACCTTTCCGCATAAGACTAGTCCAGCAGTCTCCAGCCAAACTCCGTTGATCGACACGAATACACCTGCGATAAACGATGCGCCGGTCGAGTTGGATGGCGGCGCGATAACGCCTGAGGAGCTGAGGAGGCGTATGAGTACAGCGGGGGAAGTAGGTGGTATGGGAGATGGTTTGGGGGGCTTGAGGGGCTCGATGCGGTCGCCGGATGATAGCGAGGGAATTGATGCGGAGTTTTTGGGGGAGGGCGTGGGGGCGGGGAGGGGGGTTAGGGAGGTGTGTTTACAATCCTCTCCATTTCAGCAGGAAACGCAGATGCGCGATCGTGCCTGAGGGATGGCTTGTGAGAGGGTTAGAGCACTGGGCTGACATACTACAGAAACGCGCAGCGATGCTTGCGTCACGCTCGAAAGACCCCAGCGTTATCGTCGATATACCGCAGGAGCCTACGGCCGAGGAGGTGGATGCTGCGAGGAAGGCGGATGCGCTGTTGCCGCCGGGGATGAGGGGGAAGATACCAGAGGTGTGATGATAGATGCCCGCATACGATCTGAGGGGAAGATATAGCGACGGGCTGTATAAATGAGTGATAACAAATGAGTGGTAACGGACCGGAACTTACATGAGCGGGATAGCACTTGGATTTGGTCACTTGCAATCGCTACATGACAGCTTGCTGCTGAGGATTTTCGACATAGCAATGCGTACCATGTCTTCACATCGATACCTCTTTGAACATTTTGTCCAGTGCACTTTTGCACGTGCACACCTCCCGGAAGTGTCTATATAAGACCTCCTACGTTCTCACTCTCTCCTTCCTTTCTACAAAACAATTCCTAAATTCCCATTACCAAAATTCACTCGCACCTTCTCCATGTCCGCCGCTCGGTCTGCCCTTCTCAAAACAACCCTCGGTGGATGCCATGTCCCGCCTTCCTCTCCATATTTTCTACAAACTTCCAAAAAGACTCCGGAAGTTGCGATGAGTTCGCCGGCGGACTACATATCGAAAACACGGAACGTTTTCTCCATGCGACAGCGACTGTTCTGAACGAAGTTACAAAACGCGGAGACTCTATACCGCATGTGCTGCTTCCAAAATCGCACTACCATCGTCGCATGTTGTTTGCCCGGCGCTAAAGCACCCCGACTACCTAACGCTTCCGCCTACAAAAGCCACGTCCTGCACAGTAGGACCTCTGCTCACCACTCCTCTCCAACACTCTTCGCATTTCATCAAAAGTATCTGTCCACCGCTACATGTCTGCTGTCTCCTCTGGCACCAGAAACAGCTCGTGAGGGAGTACATGTTTCGGCTGCGCTGTTGTGTCTTTGTGGACGGCTAAAATTACCATATCCAAAAGCTCATTGTTGTTTGCATTCGATTAAACAAGACAACGATTGTTGTGATGTTGGGAAGAAGACCACCGAATCTGACAAAAATATGGTATTCGCACCCGTCATGTAAAATTCTCTCGCCTCTGAGGTTATTCACTCCAAACTTGGTATCACTCTGCGCATGATCTATCCTGACGCCGAGCGCAAAAATGTCACAAAACCAAACATGCCTTCCTCATGCATGGGTACTGGGGCTAGGAAAAGAACACGATGGACCAAGCTTACGCCTAGAGGTCACTACATAAATATATTTTCCGTGCTTCCGGACTCTCCTTCTTCAACTTCTTCACCATCATTCGACACCAAAATACCTAGAAGTCAAGGTTATGTTGCCGACTCAGATTCCACCAAAAGAACACACTAAACGGCTATATGGCTTTTTGCTTCGTCCAAAATTTCATTCAAACCCAACATGTCCTCCGAGCAACTCAGCCGTAAGTCTCGAGTGTCGGCGCTTCAATTTACCACTGAAAGGGCGGATGCTTTACGCTCATGGCTCGGCTCTGCTGTCAGAAGCCTTGATAGACTGGGATATGCTGCCCAGTGTTCAAAACTTCAACAGGAGATCATTTTGAGCTCGAAGTATCCTGGTTCTCAATACCCAGTTTTCCGCGCTCAAAACTGGATGTTCGGCCGTATATGTCGCTTGGACTGTCAAAGCGCTCATCGGCACGTATATAAGTCGTGCGTTCATGACCGTACTTCCTTCCTCGTTCATCACAGCTTCCGCTTTCCATACCGAAAGAACGTGTGGCAGTTGCCATGTCTTTCGATTCTTCCGCCCTTCTAGATATTACCTTCTCTTCAGTCTTATGGTGTTGTCTCGTTGAGTTGCAAATCTTGAAATGCGCAAAAGGACTGCTGGGAGGACATGGTCGGAGCAGAGAAACCCAAAACTACAACACAAAATCTCCATGAGTCTTCGAAAGCTTCTCTGGACTAGTTTCATTTCCCTCGGACTTTGTGATTAACCTGAAGTGACTGCATTGTGCGGACGAAGAGTACTCAAAACACATCAGAACTAGTACATGCGTTTACTACTACAGTTAAGCACGTATTTTAAATTTATTAAGTTTATATTGCAAGTAATAGTATATATATATAAAGATAAGTATAAGGTATAGAGCTTCTATAGCCTACTTATAATTAAATAATAAATTTTATAAAGCTTAGCGCGCTAAGCTCTTAGCTAATATTTTAATATTTTTAATTTTTTACTAAAGAAATACTTTAGTACTATATATTATTAATATAACACTTATTTATAAACATTTATTAAAACTTTTATATATAAAGAGTTAGTACTAAAATACTTTTAATAGTACTACGTATACTAGGCGTAATATAAAAGCTTCTTAAGAATATTTTTTTATTTTCTAACACCTGCTTTGCCTACTATATTAGTAAGTACTTCTCTATCTCTATCTCTGTAGTTAAGCACCTACCTAGATTATAGTACGAATAAAGTAACTTCACTAGGAAGTCTCTCTAAGCTCGCAGCTTTGGCCGAAGTTCAAAAAACCCAGGTTGATGAGCCTCAGATCTAATATATACACTCAAACGAAAATAAAGAACGCCTTCACCAGCCCGACCCTCAGTAATCCTCGATAGTTCTATTTGCAGTTCGTCCCCTTGTACACGAACGTCCCATCCGAGTTCTCACACCCACAACTCCCATCCTTCGGACTCTTAATGCACCCCGCGCCATCTCCCTCCTCCTCTCCCTCAACCCCCGCCTTCGCCCAAAAGAACGTCCAAGTCCCCGCCTTCTTCTTCATCGCACTACCCGGCGCGCAGTTATACGCTTCACACGTGCCGTACGGGTACCCGTGGTTACCGTCGTACTGGTGGTCTTGGGTGAAGACGGCAAAGGTCTGGCCGGACGTGCGAGTGTTGTGACTGCATTCTGCGGCTTGGATGGCTTTGCTTGTTTTGATGGCTATGAGGGGGTTAGTTTATGGGAAGGCAAGGGTGGAAAGGTGTGAGAGCTTACGGGAGCAGGATGGGGCTGACGGGTAGCTGCCGTTTGTGTTGGAGGTTGCGGGGTCGAGTGTTGCGGTGACGGCTGTGGCCAGCATGAAGGCTGCTGCGATAGAGTAATTGGTGAACATCATTTTGATGTAGATGCTGGGTAACGAGCGTGTGGTGTTGTGAGTATGGGGTGAAGCGGGTTTGCTTGGCCACAGCGGTCGAGTATCTTATACAATACCCACCTCATTCTCATCCCCTGCCCCTTCCATCACGGCAATGTGTTTTTCCATTTACATGAGAAGGATGAGTTGATCCACACACCCACGTACCACCAATTACGCACTCTCAGGAAATTTGCGGTCTGGATGGTCTTGAAACGGACTAGACAGGGGTTGCGGGTGCGCAAAGCCACATCACATCTTCACATAGAGTGGAGGTGCATCGGATGTTTCGTGCCGCCAACGGGCCGAGCCTACTAATCTTTAATTCCTACATACTGGTTTCGGTGCTGCGACATGCTGCTGCGTGGATGTATTCAAGCAGCCACAGGCCTCGCACGTCAAACTCGCGGCGTCAACGTCGTCTTCAAACTCGGAAACATGATCGGCACTCGACTTAAGGGTACTATCACATCGCCTTGCCTATGATAGGTTGCTCCCAGCTGAACATGGCTTATCCTGCACGGCATTAGTAATACGCGCCCTTCAGCATTACACACACACTTCTCTCTTCCTACAAAAAGGCCTTGATCGAGGCCGTCGCAGTAGGCATTAGCTCAAAGACACGCGAGGAAATCCAGTCTCCCAACTTGCCTCGATTTCGTACAGCCTACCCATACTCAAAACGAGCTAGCGCCAACATGTATAAAAGCCCTCGTGCTCGCAGCCGAAGCTCGAACGGCGTATGTCCGCGATATACCGCAGCCGGTACCTTCACCAACCGAGTTGCTTATCCGGTTAAGAGCCATAGCGCTCAACCCTGTTGACCCACTATACGATGCGCATCCACTGGGCATCTCCGGGCGCACCGTTAGAAGCGACTTCGCTGGAGTCGTAGTCGAAGCAGGTTGCGATGTGCCCGGGGAGGCGAACCTTTGCGTCGGTGATGAAGTCGGAGGATCTTTGCAAGGAGCTTGCAGCGTCAATGACCGTCTAGGTGCATTCGCAGAACTTGTTGTCGCACCGTGGGATCTAGTCTGGACAGTCCCTAAGCCAGTCACCATGAAGCAGGCTGCTGGTGTGAGTCTCGTAGCCCTCACGGCCGCGCAAGCGATATGGTACCGGCTGGGCCTGCGAGCTCCGTTTGCTTACAATCGCGACCAAGTCTTTCAAGAGCACCCAAACTGGAGAGCCACATACGACCGAACAGATGGACCTGGTACAATCAACGTCCTCGTCTACGGCGCATCGACATCAGTGGCACTATATACCGCGCAGATGGTACGACTCAGCGCCAGATCTAGCGGCAAAGCTATTAGATTATAAGGCGTCGCTAGCGAAGCTCGTTAGGATTTTCTTAAAACAGAGCCCTACGGGTATGCCGCTTTTGTGGACTATCGCGACCTCTATTAGTCAGAGCGGATCAAAAAGCTCACAGGCAGGTGGTGCGTCCTCTGGTACTTTATCCTGTAGGCTTCTAAGATCTAACCATCCTAGGCTGAATTAGAGGGCCTGTAGTCAAACATGTGTGTACACAGCAATATGTTTCTTGACCGACACCAGGGCTGAGACCAATACTGCGGTGGCATTCGCGCTTCTACGCCGCTTCAGCCCATCATCATCGTCGCTTGCTGCAGATCGTTCCACAATCACAATCGCATCCGTCGCATAGCGAGATGAAAACCGCTACTGTGCAGGGCAGTGGAGCAATCCCACAGGCTGGGAGTTCGCATCGTCCTGTTCTGAACCTACTCACTACACCAAGTTACGCCTCTTAAGATTCCAGGCGTAAAAGTCAACGTATCGACGAGATAAGTGGCGCATCCCTTGCTCTTGTAATGGACCGTGATTGCTGAAGTCGACTCCACCAACAGTATGGTGGCTTCTGACATCAGCAGCACTGAGCGACAGGCTCGTCACAATCGCGTCAGAGAGATCTGTATGGTAGACCCTTCATCAAGCCGATCAGTCAATCGGAGACGGTATTGGAAAGACCCGAGCAGTCTTCCAGGTGAGGACATTGTGGCGCCGTACAATAGGACATCGTGGGATGGGTAAGCCGGTACGGCGCGGCTCTGCGATCGGGAAGGATGTTCCAGGCCGATGCAGCTTCCGGGAACCGAGATACGGCGTAGACATCAGTTGATGAAGGCGTAGCGAGCGGCACGATGTGATGTGATGTGATGTTGAAGGTTGCACGACAGCTGCGCAGATGCTGGCGCAGCGGTTCTCCCCATGCCGCTAACCGGATTCGCCGTGTGCCCCATATCCACGTCATCATTGGTTGAGTCCGCGGTCTTCGGTTTGTCCCAGCAAGCAGGCAAAAGGTTTGCGCAATACATAGTAGTTCGCTGATGATACATGGATCAGATGTTCTTTTTAGTCGGAAAGCTTGCTTCAAAAGCACAGTTGGTTCCAGCACAGCGAGAATCGCAGTTTTAGCCAAAACCACCAGAGACGCCGCTTCCAATTTATACCAACACTTCACCCACATTGCCATCCAAAGATAAAATACGCGTCTGAATCAGCCTGGGAGCTGCTCAACTACTGCGGTTCCGTCCACCCCTCCTCCCTCCCAACCACCTCCTCAACCTCCTTAACCACCTCCTTCAACGGCTTCAAAATCCTCCTCTGATAAATCACCACCATGCACTCCACATCCCACATCTCCAACTCCCCGTTCTTAGCCCCCTTGTATTTGCCCAATAGCCCAAGCCCCTCCGCAACATCCGCAACAGGCCCCTGCGCCGACCTAAACTTCTGCACCGCTCGTGACCCATCTTGATAAACACCCTGGCTCTTCTTTACAAACAACTCGATAGCCTTTCCCCGCTCGATCAGCGACATCAACCCCAAGTCGTGGAATACCTCCACTTGTGCGTCGATATGCGACTTCACGGTTTTTAGCAGCGTCAAAGTTTGGTTGGCGTCAGAGCGTGTCATGACGGTGCCGTAAATGTTTGTTACTTGGCGGGCAAGTCGTTTCTGTAGCTGGAGATGATGTTTCTTTGATGCTAGAGTTTCGAAATCGGGTTCGGAGTCGTAGGCGAAGTCGGTTTGGGGTGCGGTGGCGTTGGCCATGCGGCCTTTGAGGTAGAAGGATGTGAAGCCTGGCATTGTGGGTGGAATATGGATTGAGGTTTGGGTGGTGCGGTGGTTGATGGATGAAAGTCGTATGGTGGTTTAGTGGTTGAGGAGAGCAAATGGGGTGAACGCTTGGTGAGGCTCAGAGACCGAGTCGTTATATAGATTGAGGGGAGCGTTAGTGGCAAGTATCGAGGTGCTGGTTCCTTGCTTGTTGCTTGCATGCAGCAGTGAGTTTGCGCTGTGCATGAACGACCGCGTACTTCGAGGTCACAGTGGTTTCCACTTCACAAGGAGTGAAAGTCATGAGATGGGGAATGAACGCAAAGATCTAGGTTGATCTTCTAGGCTTCGCTCTCGAGCTTTAAGTCTTCGTGGGATACTTCAGGTGTGTAGATGAGTGGGTTGGTAAGTCGATAACGGTGGTTTGCCAGGGCTGGTTCGTCGGAATGGTCGTCTCCATGCTCAACCATGGTAGCCAAGGAGATTTAGGTTGATGAGGCTATGGAACTGCAAAGAGTCAACGCTTACGATGGTAGTCAAAACTAAAGAGCAATGCATAACTAGGACATCATCATAACACATTGAGTTTACATACTCATTGTGTCCTCTCGACGTTGTCTACAACACCAGCACGTACAACTCCAGCCTTGCAGCCGCAGAGAGAACAGTCTTATCCCGCGATGAGGATGACGACCGCGAGAACCGCAGCTATACCGACGCCGGTTGCCGGTTCAATGGCGGCGATAATGCCGATTGCAAGGACGCTCACTGCCAGGCTATACTTTATGACAGGGTCAGAAGCTGCGTAAGGACATCCACGTGTATAACAGTTTGTAGTAACGCTGTCTACTGTCCAGTCGGCTGTAAGGGATGGGACAGTTTGGTGGCGGGGGTAGGCTAGACTCAATGCATGAAGTCTTTCCAGTCTGCGCCTGGACGCGCGCAGGGTGCTGCATTTACAGGCGGCTGTAGAGGAGTGGGCTGTTCTCATAGTGAAGTTGAGAAGTTTTGGAGTTGTCGTTGTGGGTGCTTGAAATCCGAATCAAATGTTGTGGACGGTATGAAAGACTAGACAAAAGAAGCAAATGTCAATGTTGCAGGCTGTTCACAGTGCAACTTCGCAGTATAGTGTAACTCAACGCCGATGAGGGGCGATACACGATGTTTGGTAGTACTTGGAAAGACGTACCAGGCCGTGATACCTGTAATCCCGCTTGGTATCGTTGTTAGCAGGTCAACTTGAGGCGTGGAAGGATGATGTTTCGACGTCACAATGTACAAAGTGAAGGAGTGGCGCATCTTGTCATTCTGGATCGAATGAAAGTTGAATGTATTGATGAGAAGCCCCAAGCAGCAAAACAATGCCGGGATAAGTGTCGCAAACGATTGCTCTTCGTCCCCGGTGAGGCTCAAAATGTGAAGTCACGTCCCCCCATACTTGCCCTTATTACCAACCTTGTGCTGTCGCTGTCGAAGCATGGGGGGATGTAATCTCAAATCAACCTTGGAAATACCGATGCTCTCCAGAGAAATTGGGTTGTTATACATGGCCAAATGGATTGAAACGGTTCAAGAACCGCCTGGGGGCGAACATGGAGCAATCCTGATGCGTTGACGGGCCGGTTATCTAGTTCTCTCGCGGCGTCATCCAAAAGGTGCATGCAACGGTACAGAAATCCAGGAGTGTACTATCGAAGCCGATCCTCTGTCCGAGAAGTCAGCTTTATGGGCCCGTGACCATCTTGTTCAACTTTTCCAACTCACGCATTTTGTTCAGCTCGTCCAGGATTAACTGGAGCTCGTCCTCGTCCATGTTCAGCGAGGGAATGAGGGTCGTGGCCTCTTCTGCGGTGTCCGGGGTAAGCGTTCCTAGCATGCTTGTCAGCACAATATCCATGCTCTTCCGACACTTGTATTACCCAGCAGCGCCTTCTCGACAACAGAGATCTCGGGGTGGGCATCGAAGAGGGCGGCGATCGAGTGCAGACTGTCTTCCTCCTTGTAGCGGGCGAAGTTGTCTAGGTAGTCGAGGAACTGTGTAATGGTTCTGCTACAGTCAGTCCTGGCTCTTTCCTTGACGCTCCCCATGTGTCGTGTCTTCTCGAGGCGACTCACATGCTGTCGTTGTATATCCTATCGCGTAGAGGGTTGTTCTCGGGGTCCTTCTTCTTCCGGGCCTCGTGAACGGCTGTCACGACGGCGCGCGCTTCGGAGACGGAGAGGGCGTGGACGTCTTCAAAGTCGCCCAGCTTGATCTCAGAGCCCATCTCCTCCTCTTGCTGCACTGGGGGCTTCGGGCGCGAAACTAGCCTCGGGGCCTTGAAGACGGGTGGCTCCTGCCTCTGAGGCGGCGCGTGCTCTCCCTCTCCTTCCATGACGAAGGGGTGTAAGGGTATGTGGTAGGCTGGTAAACGACGGTAGGCAACGGTATAGACGCGGTCGGTGAGTTGTGATGGTCTTTGTTGGATATGCGCAGGTTCTTCGGGCGGTGCGCGAGCTCGGTCCTGCTAGTAAAAGCGGCGGAGCTAGAGTGAGAGCGGGCGAGAGCGAGTGAGACTTGTAGGACGGCAGTGACGACGGGCGTGCCTTCCAACCACGAATAACAGCCTCACCAGATGGAAGTCGCGACTGTCGAGATCTCTATGCCAAGACTGTCCGAAGCGCTAGCAGCACCCATGAACCTTGAAACGAACAGCCTTCCCCGCCCGGCGCGCTGACTTTCATCGGCCTGCAGACGGCCTGCAGTGCGTTATGCTCCAGGAATAGCCTGCCATGTACCGAGGATGCTGAGGGAAATATCTCGTGTGTGCGCTGGACGTATAATATCTTGTGTAACGTCTTCACAACCCACCAGCTAGCCGCATGCGCACCGGCAGCGCAGAACAAGTGCATAATGGCATACTAATGCCGGCTCTCTTAGAGGGCTAAAATAAGCTCAAGGGGTCCCAAGGCGCCGATGCTGCTGCCGGCCATCTGCCTGTACATCGCAATCAGCGTGCACCAAAGCGGCTAGCGCTGTCTGCACCATGCAGTCCACTCCTCGAACATTGACCACAGCCGCAGTGACACAGGAACAACCACCAGCCTCACACCCCAAGCCGCCTCCTGCGAATTTTCCGCCAAGCGACCTCTGATTGCGCTTTTGCGAGTTGCATGTCCGGTGCTGCTGCCTCTTGCTACTTGCCTTGCCCGCCCTGACCGCGTTTCATCCACCGCTCAGGGTCCTCGTCCTATGCCCCCCATAGCACGCCGGGCCTAATTCACCACACTCCTCCTCCGCGGCGACCGCATGCCGTCCGAGTTGCTTTTGCGCCCATTGTACATAGCATCCCTTACACCCACCCCAGCCCGCCCTGCCAGACGCCGCGCATTGCTAGACAGAGCGCGCTCGCCAACGCATCGCCGCCCTTCTACCCTTGGCCACCTCCCCGGGTAGACCCACCGCGACTCGACACCCCTCGTCCGCGGCACCTCCTACCAACGCCGCAGCTCATCCGACAAACATACTCTGATAAACCCGTCCCTGCCACTTCTCGCCTCCCTGTCGCGCGCCCCTCCCACCTCGGCTACGCCACGCACCCGTTCCGGACCCTGCATCGAAGTGGAGGATTGTCGAAGCTGGCGTAACTGGACATGGGAACACCGGCGGAGGGACCGCCTCCGATGGATCACCAGGGCGCCCAGTCACAGTACAACTACGACCCGCGCAACAATGGCCTCTCCAGACGCGCCACCGACGAGGCGGCATCGTCGACCAACAGTCTTGCGCCCTACGACCGCACCAACTATCCCCCGCGATCGTCGACCGACCCGGGGGACCAGAACCAGCCCGTCGCCAAACCCAAGCGAAGTGGGAAGATATGTGGAAAGTGTGGGGAAGGCCTGACTGGACAATTTGTGCGAGCCTTGGGCGACACCTACCATTTGGAATGCTTTACTTGTCACGTAAGACACCCACGTTGTTTTCTGGATTGGAGGAGTTGGGCGTTCGCACGTCTCTTGATCTCTAGCGACGCGAGCGCGCGCATCGCTGTTCTGGATGGACTGCTCCAATTGTCTCGAGCGCCATAATTTTCTACATAGCATCTCTGATCACAGTGCTGACCTGCCTTCTAGGACTGCGGTAAAATCGTTGCCTCCAAGTTTTTCCCCGTACCCGACAAGCCACCCGGCCAGTACCCCCTCTGCGAAACCGACTATTTCCGACGTCTCGATCTGCTCTGCTTCGAGTGCGGGCAAGCCTTGCGCGGCTCCTACATCACAGCGCTAGACCGGAAATACCATATTGAGCACTTTACCTGTTCCGTGTGTCCTACCGTTTTCGGCGCCTCGGACAGCTACTACGAGCACGAGGGCAGCGTCTACTGTCACTACCACTACTCCACCAAATTCGCCCAGCGGTGTAACGGCTGTCAGACATCGATTTTGAAGCAGTTCGTCGAGATCTTCCGAAATGGGCAGAACCAGCACTGGCATCCGGAATGCTACATGATCCACAAGTACTGGAATGTCAGGCTTCATTCCACAGGCCAGCCTGTCATCGAGCGTCTGCAGGATGCCGATGGCGACGCGACAGATGAGGTGCGCGAGAGCGTCCGCCAACAGGAGGAAGAGATCGAAGCCAAGGTCAACTGGATCTGGAAGACCCTTTCGGCTTTCGAGGAAAAGTCCGCGACCTGCATCTCCGACATGCTCCTGCACGTCAGTAACGGTGCTTATGTCGACGGTGTCATGGCAGCCAAAAAGTTTATTGTGCACGTCGAGCTGCTTTTCGCGGCCGCCGACGCGCTCGATGCGCAATTGATCGTCAGGACACCCAAGGGATTGACCTATTCGCGCGAATCAAAGCTACTTTGTAAGAAAGTGGTAGCCTTCTTCGCGCTTCTTACCCAGTCCCAGGGTACTGGCGTGCGACGACTGGGCGTGACCCAAGAATTGCTGTCCCTGGTCACTGGCTTAGCCCACTATCTGAAGCTCCTCATTCGCATATGTCTGCAGGGTTCTCTAAAATTAGAGCGCGAGACCCGGAGCTCCACCGGTTTGACCAACTTCCTTACCCAAGTAAACTCACTCGATGCCCGGTTGGAGGACGAGGCCCAAAGAGACCAGGCGGCTGAGTCCGCGCGGCTTGTCCCAAGATGGGCTGACGCATGTCCAATATGCGATGCCCAGGTCGAAGACAAGTGTTTACATCTAAACAACATGTCGTACAACTACAGCTGTATGGTATGTCGCGGCTGCAATGCCGACTTGCGCCATAGCCCTCAGAGCGCCTATTGGAGTAAATCGAAGCGAAGCATTTTTTGCCCGGCATGTGCAGCAGCGCAGCCAGACGCTGAGAACGGTTTCGAGCAGGTCACCAAGCTGCGTCAATATGTGCACCTACTAAACGTGGCGCATGCGCGTCTTATGGCAACCCTACGATCCAGTGGCGCATTGCCACACACTTCAGGTAAGAATAACTCTCCGTAACAGATCACCTCGTCACCACTCATCTTGACACTCCGACTCAGATTTCTGGAGCCGCTTCCGAGATTACATTCGTCCCACTAATGACTTGTAGATGATCCCAACCTGGCAGGCTATGATTCCACACAGGGACATCGCCTTGGGGATGACCCGCCGCATTTGCGACCGGACACACGATCAAAGTCGTATGGAGGGACATCAGCAACAGACAGTCAAAACAGCAACAACGCCGCCTACGAGCAATCCATGTCTGATATCAAGCGCCTACGATCGACACGACTTGACAAGCACCTATCCAATACGATGAAACGTGCTCGCGCATCACGAATCATTGATGGTCCAGAGGGTCTCGAAGGAGAAGGACAAATGCGAGGAGGAATGCAAATCGTTCAGGAACGCGAGCTAGGAGGCGATGCCGACGCTGTAACACTCGCTGTGAACTCTCTCGCTTTAGACGACATTGCTCGCATGGCTGCGTTGGAGCAGCAACGAGAGCAACGTCCAAATGCATTCCGCGCTGGTGGAAGCGCACTACTGGGACGAGAAGATCAACCGAAGCTGCAGAATGGCCATCGTCGCGACTTCTCTGGCGCCCAGGATCTACAACAGATGACCGAGGGTCGTTCACGAACCTACTTTTCGGAGCTGTCGCCACTTGAATACTTCAAACTGAAGGGCCTTGCAGTACTCCAGCTTGGCCTTCTGCTCGACGACAATCAGTACAACCAGGGCGATTTGCTCGATCTCATCGAGTCGAAGAAAAACAACTTCTGGGGCAAGATCGGGTTCGGCAAAGCGTTCAAGGCCGACAAAAGCAAGCCGAAGAAGGGCGTTACAGGAGTCGAGAAGCCAGTTTCCGACAAAGCAACTTTCCGACAGTCGCTTGAGTACCTCGTGGAAAAGTATGGTGATGAGTGCACGGAAGGTGTAGGACCGGGCGCTCTCAAAGTTCCAGCTCTGCTTCAGGATTGTATCACTGCGATGAGAAGTATGGACATGTCCATCGAGGGTGTGTTCAGGAAGAACGGCAACCTCAAAGCTCTACGCGAACTTGAGGAAGAGATTGACGCCCATGGTGTTCAGAAGGTCGACCTGAATACTAAGAACCCGGTCATACTCGCCAACCTCCTGAAGCGCTTCCTCAGGTTGATGCCTGAGCCGGTATTGACATTGAAGCTATATAGGCTGTTCATGGTGGCTAATGGTAAGTCGCTTTATTCTACCCGTCGTGCTTGACTAACAGCAACAGACATTGAGGATGAGGCACAAAGAAAGAAAGTCTTGCATCTCGTGCTTTGCCTGCTACCCAAGGCCCACCGCGACACAATGGAAGTCCTGTTCTGCTTCCTCAACTGGGTTTCATCGTTCCACACGGTGGACGAAGAAACAGGCAACAAGATGGACACCTGGAATATCGCCACCGTTATGGCTCCCAACATTCTGCGAGAGAGCAACGACAAAGAAGTCAAGAGCGTGGATCAAGGCGCGGTCAAGGTCGTGTTTGATCTCATCGAAAACAACGATGAGTTCTCGGAGGTATGTTGCTCCGCCATACTACCAATCCACTTTCATACTAACGTCACCAGGTACCTCCCGAGATCATGGAACTACTCAGCGATGAAGTGTCGGACATGAGCGCGAAGGAAATCATGCGCCAATGGGAGCAGCGGGGGAAGAACCCTCTGTCAGCTCCTACGCCATCACCCAGAGACCAAACCGGCACAGCTTCCAGGAAAGACCAGCGCAATTCGCCTCAAGTTACGACGGCGGACAACAACCCCTCGGCTCAAGCTGGCGAAGCGTCCGTTCGCCAGATCCCCGGCGGGGGTGCTCAACCTATGGGCAGCAATCAGCACAGCCCCACACCAGGGTACGACCGAAATACACCCAACCCTGCATTCGCCCAGAATCCCCAAGCTTCTTCCGACGGCCACCGCACTGCATCGCCTCATCGGCACAGCTACCGCTCGCCCGGCTTCCAAAAACACACACAGATTGGCACCGCGGGCGCTGGATGAGACACGACGACTCTCTTTTTGGAACCCTACCCGGAGTACAAGGCGTTGATTGCATGCAACCATCTATGCATGGCTTGAGCGAAAAGCATTCAATGAGCGGCGAATTCTATTCTATACCCCTGGCCAGAGTCTACGTTATGACATCTAGACTGGCCCAGTCCATCTTCTCACGCATCGGCTTGGCATAAGTTTGACGAAACCTGTTTGATTGCATTGTAGGGCATCCTGCGCTTTGCGCGATGCGTTACTGGAAGGAACAACAACATTTTTTTGTTGCAGCATTGGTATGGGCGTTTTTCTGGGTAATCACATTGTGCCATATACGATCTTGGCATTGTTTACTGGTGGGCGCGACTATGCGCGTGCGAGTGCGGAGTGCTTTGTAGAGGTGGTGTTTGAGAGTGTGAAGAGTACTACGGATTGGGATGGGTGGACTTGCATGGCCGAGCTTGCATGGAAGCTGCGTAGGCTGCTGCAGTAGAAGTCGAGCCGATGGTGGAGATAATGTATGAAGTCGCGCGATGTAGTCTTCAAGGACTTACGACGCCTACTGTTGGTAGATGGCTTTAGAAGCCGGTGTAGGTATCTGATCATTCTCCCACTCTCTACGTCATCTTTTTTCTTGTTGTTTACGGTGCGAGGGACGCGCTTTCCTCCTCATCTTCACCGTGCTTGGCACATGCCGCTCGCTTGCACTCACTTTCATGAAGCTCCCCTCACGTCCTTTGCAGCGGAACATCACTTTACTGCATGTTTCTTTCCTTACCTCAATCTTCTCACGCAGGCGCCGCATTCGCTGCGTGCTGCCCAAGGTCATCGCTTCGCAGCACTACCTGCCTTATGGGAGGCTTCAGACGGTAGCTCTCTTCGCCCGCATCAGCCGGTGCTTGTACTTGTATCACGCGCACGATGGATCCCGCCACTACCAAGGTCATACTTGGGCTCCATCGCGAGGACCTGAACGCCGCCCTTCAGAGCCTGTCCAAGACCAGCCCTGACGACCGCGAAGGAGCCGCTTTCGCCGCGTTCCGCAATCAGCTACTGGGGGAGTGGAACAAATTACACGATGCAGTCTTTACGCTCATCATCGTTCGGGAGGACAGCGCTGTCCGAGAGGCCTTTACGCAGCACTCGGGTGAAGCGCAGCAGGTTGATCGTGAGTACAAGCGTTTTGATCATGGCACATGAGTCAATGCTGACACTATGAAGGCAACTACGAGATGGCTTGCAGCTTTGCAGGTCTGCCGGTGCCTCAACGCCCTGCGGTAACGAACGATCACGGAACACATAGAATCGCGGCAGATCAGCAGTCCGAAGGCGTGAACGGCAGGACGCTCGCTCAAGAAGCTCCCCGCTTCAGCTCCGTTGGGACGCAAACGGCACCTACCAAGACCAGGCCTCCTGTCGGAAACAGCTGGTGGCCAGCCTTGTCAATGAATAGTTTCAAGCGTTCGCGCGTTGAAGATGCGGATGATGAAGACAAGAACTCATTCACACCATACACGCATGAGTCTACACTCAAGAAACGGACCGCCTGCGTTGAGCCGACAGCACTTAGAGAGGAAGATGACGGGCGAACCAAGCGAACCAAGCTTGGATCAGAGGCCAGCACTACTCTTATCCATGCTACCGCCAATACCGCCTCGTCCAGCACAATCGGCAATGAAGATCATGGTCTCCCTGCAGCGGGATCCGGCACCATCATGTCCCGCAAATGCTCTGCATGCTTGGACATGCACCCCATCCGAGACACAATCCAGCTCCAATGCAAAAACACTGGTGACGCTGAGGCTCATGCATACTGCCGCGAATGTCTTATTCACCTCTTCGAAACTTGCATTACAGGTTCTTCGCAATTCCCACCGCGATGCTGTAACCAGATATTACCGGTCTTTGCCTGCATCCCGTATCTGCCGCCAGAGCTCTTCGCTCGATTTGTGGCCAAGAGAGAAGAACTGGAGACGCCAAACCGAACGTATTGCAGTAACGCTCTCTGCTCAAAATGGATCAGACCTGCCAACATCGTAGCAAACATCGCGACATGCCCGACATGCGTCCACAAAACCTGCGAGACTTGCAAACGTGGGCAACACGAAGGTCTTTGTCGAGACGATATGGCTGTGAAGAAGCTTATGGACGTGGCTAAAGAGAAGCAATGGCAGACTTGCCCCAATTGCAACGAGATGGTAGAGCTCAAGGGTGGCTGTCTTCACATCACGTACGTACCTACTTCCATGCGCGTCTGATACGTTTGACTGACTTTCTAGATGCCGCTGCCAACACCACTTCTGCTACCGGTGTCAGGCGCCATGGCGTACATGCAATTGCGGAAAGAATGCGCGCCGCATCGCTGATATACCAGTACCCGCCAACATTGCCGCCCCAAACGTCGTCAATCCTGCGAATATGGCACCGCCCGTACCAGCGTTCTTTGCTGCACCAATGGCCGCCAACAACGCTCCCTTCTACGTTGCAAACCCTGCTCACGTCGTACCTCCTGTCCCACCGTTTGGCTTTGCACCAGCTGTGTATGCCCCAGTACCGAGCGCTCCCGTCTTCCAGCCTCAACTGCATGCCCCAGTACAGTTTCAACCCTTCGGTCAGCATCTGCAGCAATACCATCCTCGAGCCGATGACCACGAGTTTAGGCGATTATATTGGAGCAAGGGCGTCGATACCACATGCGACAACTGCAGGCAACAGGACAGCTGGGTCCATGGCTGTAATTATAGAGGATGTGATGTGCGGGTTTGTCGGCGATGCACGAAGCGTCACTATCCCAACTCCACTGCAACCTGAAAGCCGGCTGCTATATTTCGGACGCAACACATGTCAGGCAGAGAATTTCAGTCCACATGTTATCCACAGATAGGTCGTGTACTTCCTGTGTAGATGGCTAGCTAGTTTAACGCACATGCATGGCACTCTCCAGAAAGCATGTATATAAATACAGCATAGCACAGCAGTTAGTTGTCATCGGATCTAAATTCCGCTCATGCAACACCCACTTCCCAAAAATCTACTTCTTCACAGCAACGACAAACAACCTCGGGTATCCCAAAAGCACCTTCCCATCCACCAACTCCGGATACTCGCCCTTCAGTCCCCTCTCATACTCCTCCAAAAACGCCTTCTTCGCCTCCTCCCCTTCAATCCTATTCAAATAAGGCTGCAACCCCGTCCCCTTGACCCACTCCACAATCGCGCCCGCATCCTTGAGCACATGCATGTACTTTGTCCTCCACACATTAACCAAACTCGCCTCCCCAACCAACGCATTATAAAACGCACTCGGCTCCTCAATAGGATCCAAATCCGGCCTTGTCGTATCCTTCAAATCCCCAATCTGCGTATCCGCGAAGGAGTCCGACCACGCTTTCCCTGCTTGCAACGCCGTCTCACGCATCATCCGGTGCGAGGGCTCGTGGTAGTTATCCGGGACCTGGATCGCTATTACGCTCCCGCTTTTCAGCGAGGAGAAGAGGCGCGCGAGCGTGGGTATGCGTTCGGAAGACCGGAGCCAGTGGAATACCGCGTTGCTGAAAAGTACATCTACCTCTCCATCTGCTTTGAACGTCGCTAGATCCCCTCGTGTGAAATCTACGCTGTCTTTCCCTTCGAATTCCGCGTTTGCCTTTTTCAACATGTCTGGGCTGCTGTCCATGCCTGTGATGCGCGCGGAGGGGAATGCATCGAGGAGGACTTTTGTACTATTTCCGGGTCCGCAACCTAGGTCGTAGATACGCGGGTTGGGTTTGTTGGTGATGTTGGGTTGGATTTGAGAGACGAGGTCGTAGACGGCGCGGAGGCGCTCGTTGTTGAATTTGAGGTATTGGGTTGCTGACCAGTCTTTTTTTGGTGGGGGTGCTGTTGACATTGTGGGGGATGAGGTGCTGAAGGGCTGGTGTTGTTGACTGTGATGGTTGTAGAGTCTGGGTTGGTTTGCTTTTCGTAATTGAGAATACGTGAGCGTGTGCCGTTGGTTAAATGGATACGATGTTGTGACGATGGTTGATAAACTGCGGATATGTATCCGCGGGTGGAGTGTGGCTGGGCGGGCCGATTGAAGGGTTCGCGAACTGCGGAGGAGTGAGGAGGACATCTGCGCAGAGTCTTTGCATCAACTGGGGATACGGCTGATGGCGCTTGAGTAATGCTTGAGGTGGTTAAGTATGTACAAGGCGTGACAAGCTCTTCGGAAAAGCGCCGTGCTGAGGGCTGGAAGCTCAGCTCAGCGAATCAGATTGCATGTGTGGGGTACGTGGCTAGCGGATGGGGTTAAGATCGGCGTATGTCCGGGGTGACGCATCACCGAAGAGGTCTACAGCTTGCTCTCTGTAGCCGGAAAAGACACTGTTGCAATTTCATGAAGCACGTTATCGCGGTGATCAAATTTTCAGTCGATTGATCATAGGAGAAGGCTGAATGTTGGACCCGGTATGTCTTGCTACCATACTTTACTTTCTACGTGAAAGGACACAAGGAAAGCTACCAACTCTGCAAGGCAAGTTGCTGAGTGCGCAAAGGCCCTAGAACCTTGGAGGCATCATCCCCGGGGGACCCATCTTGTCACCACCATGTTTACCTGCCGTGATCTCGGGATAAGCCGTGCTTCCATCGTCGTATTCGATCGGTTCTTCGTCGTTGTCTGGCACGCGCGCGCTGGTGCTGAATACCTTGACAGAGAGTGTCTTTTGGTCTGGGAACTTTACCCGTTCACCATTTTGCTAGAAGCACAAGTCAGTTTTGAAATCAGGCATGACGTGGGGTGAACTCACATCATAGACATTCCAGGTCAGCTTCTCGGTCAAGAAAGGCACCACGTCGCTGGGCTCCAGGCTCTTCAAACTCTTGTTCTCAATTTGCTCGACGAGATAAGGTGTGATACTTGTTGTACCGTTCATTAACTTCTCCGGTGTTGAGGGATCTTTCTCGGTGTGCACATCGTCGAGTCGCTCTGGCATCAACATCATCCAGCTTCCTACGTCGACAACTGGATCGGAGTTAAACATGCCGCCGAGCGAGTACTTGACGATGAACGATGGTGGAAGCCTGGAAGCGATCGCTTGTGTCTCGATAGTCCAATCCGTGTATGTGCCATTGTTGCCCTCGAGTGTTTCTCCGAATGGCGTTGGCTTGGTACTCATGACTGTGACTTTGCTCTGTGCGCGGGCGCGTCCACTATACATCCTTGCAATCTGCGCTGTGACATCTGCTTGATAGGCTTGGTCTGATGCGAACTTCCAGCGCTTCGTTTCCGGATAGGCATAGCCTAGAACAGTGGTGTTGCGACAGTCGTTAAAGGTCATGAATTTGCCGGGATCCTTTCTGAATGGGAGGAGTTCAGTGTTCGCGTCAACGTCTTGGTAGTCGTCGAGATAAACATTGCCGTGCGGTCCTATGCTTGACTTCTCCATCCAAAGATCGGGGTGCGCTCCCTGGTATAGTGCGAGTAGGCGGTCGACGTTGCTGACGGTCCGTTAGCTCATGTGATTCTAGGGATTAAGCGCACTTACGCATGATGTAACATGAAGAGGGGTTCATAAGACGAATACTCCAGCGGCCACATATGACCGGGGGTAGACGTGGTGGGATCGTAGCCACCGCCGATAACGCCGTGCATCCAACCATGCGGGTCTTCTAGTATACTAGAGAATCGCGAGAAAGTGCTCGCGCGGAAAGCAACACCAACCTGAGATATCAAATTGGTGGATTGGGCATTGAAGGCACTGACAAACATCGATTGTCGCGATGTCGCATTGGCGGTCGCGTCATTCGGCCATCGTATCGTCGAACTCATAGAGGCCCACTGCATGATAAATTAGAAATTTTGTACCTCGATGTTCCAAGATTGAGATCGCTTACCTTTTGATCAAAGCCAGCGGGTATGGGGTTGAACTTGTAGGAATACAGCGGATTTGACACTACTGTTAGACTGCCGTCCGTATCCGTCACCGCTATATTGGGGGCTGTAAAGAAGTCGGGAACAGGGCCAATGGTGGTACCTTGGGCCCAGTCCCAATAAGGTATGCGGAATTCATTTGCTGCCTTGAGATACCGTTCGATCTGATCGGCGGGTGCCTTTTTAGCGATATCGTAGACATGGCTTGACAGTGATTGCTACAATGAGTCAGTATCATTGTCGTCATCCTTTTATAGGAAGGTGAAGGCGCTCACCTCGAATAGCGCCAGGTATGGGCGATGCCAACCCAGGAACAACTCATTGCCATGTGGGCAGTAGCCAGCCTTGCCAATCTTGTTTTTCTTTCCTGGTGCATCTCCCCAAACGTCGTAAGGCCTTCCATGTATCGCTGGGGTGTATGTTAGTAAGTGTTGAGCCATGCTGATAGTGGATGTACTCACATGCGATACCGTAGAACGAGGTGGGATTGTTCTGGGAAGTTGTATGAAGTTGTCGCAGCGCCAAGATGTAAAGACTCCATTGGTCTGGCGCGTTGTTCTTCAAGTCTCTCACTTCTCGGCGCACATAGACGTTGCCTGTGAAAACTTAGCGGTGATCAATACACGTGCGGGCTAGCTGAGTACTAACCGTTTTCATCTCGCGACTTCACTCCGGTCACTACGCCCACTGTGGACTGCCGTACCGCGTAAGAGCTCTTCTTTTCCGATACAGGTGTACACGTGACGTATGATATCAAAAGCCACGGTATTAAGTATCGAGCGAGCCACGGGATGAGCATGGTGAGCGACTGTCGCAGCAAACGAAAGGTATATCTGCGGAGAGCCGGTCAGAGGGGAGCAAAGAGACATATATTTGTACATCAGAGCCTGCAGTCCCTGCGTGTAAAACAGACTAGCCACATTGAGGTCATATGCGGTGAGAGTGAGTGACGATCGCGCCCGTCATCCACAGTTGTGATACTAGGTTTAGGAGCCCAAAATGAAAGCAACTGGATGTTGCATAGGGACGCGATACGACAGCAAAGCGTATTGCGGACCAGAGTTGTCGGTCTCCCAGACCTGTGTTGTTGTTGTGATGACAAGAGATGTGGTAGCGAAGACGTGCCCTGAACCAAGGAATTTGCTGGGTGAAATGTGACGCACTCACCTTGTGACGCGATGAACACGAGAAATACAGCACGAGAAGTGTGAGTTGCCCGCTGTTATGGGAGGATATACCGCTAATGCAGCAACGCAGTATGAGAGCAGGCGTGGCAGGTGCGTTGTAAGTTTACCCTCCCGCTGGCGTTCTTCTAGAAGCGGAAAAGAGAGATGCGACGATGACAGTTGGTGACTTAAATTACAGGGCGAAAGCTAGCGATTGAGATAGAAGAGAGCGTGGGATGTTTGAGTCGAAGGTGCATCGACGAAAGAAGCATCGTCAAGGGGTTTGTTGACGTGCCAGAAATGTGCTTTTCTGATCACGACCTTGTCTCTCCCGCACCGGTAGTTATCAAGTCGTAGGAACACAGAATAACATCGCTTCAAGGTTTTCACGAATAGCCGTTGTGTGAAACATCAGCCGGATACATTACCGCAAGCAATCTTACATAGTTTCGACCGCGGTTTCGGAACGCATGCTGGCTGTCAACGCCAAATATGGTTCGCACGACGCATAAGCTTTTCAGCCTAATCCGCAACTCAATATACAGATAAAAGATGGTAGTGCCATTTGTCGGCGTTCGGTGACACCCGCGGATCTCTGCATTCAATGTTGCACGGCGCGTGGAGCAATGCGCAACATGCTGTGTACCCCGCGCGGCTACGTGTCTGGCTTACGGAGATTGCCCGACATGAATCCACCGAAGGAGATGTCGCGAGTAAAGTCTCCACAATCCTAGCTTTTCCGTTAATCTTTCGTGCCGTTTGAGGCTCGACAAAGCACCGACGCGCCTAGCGGATGCTTACGGCGACCGGCGGCGGGGATTAAGGTAAACTGATTCGCATACATGATAGTGGAACGTTGCAAGACTCCGGAAATAGTTGATTGCTGATTTAAATGGTTCCTAATTGAGACGCTAATACAGGTCATTCGTGCCGCTAGCTGTAGCTGACTGCGTTGTGTATCCTCATACAAGTATTCCGCATGGGGCCACATGCGCAAACCGCCTGGCGGTCATCTCGTTCATTACATCGTGTGTATCGTCAAAGTGCCAGTCGAAATGCTGGAAGTTTCCGTTCGAGTGGTTAGATGTCGTTATATCCGAGAAGCGTCTTTGGCAGATCTTTATCCGCGACCGCCCAGGCCCAGGCACGACCTGCCTCGCCACACCATAGGGAAGATGGATCTTCCGATTTCTCAAGCATTCCGTCTTTGGCCATCGACTTGATCTCATGGCCTGTGGTGTACGTCAAGAAGTGTTCGAATTGCTTTCCGTCCAGAGCGAGAGCGTTTCCGGTGATGCCGTGACAGAGACATGGCTCCTTGGTGAGCAGGCCTCTTTCCCAGATGCATTCTCTAGCTTTTGCGACAACCCGATCAATGCGATCTTGAAGTCCCGGGAAGTATTTTCGGATTGAGAGAATGGAGTTGACAACACCCGGTGCTCCGTGACAGACTTCAACGAGCTTGTCACGACCTGGTGGGAGAGATGAAGGGAAGTTGCCGCTCTCGTATTGATAGCTGAGCAAGGCGCCTAGTTCGGCCTCCAGCTTAGACGCCCAGGAAGGGTCGGTGAGTACGATCTGTGTAATGATACCGATTGCGCCATGAACGGCACCCACGTATGCCTTCCCATGCCACTTCCAGGGACGCGGGCTTTGCATGATGTTCTCGATGACCTCATCGGCCGTGTCCTCGATGAGCTCGGTCACGTCCTTGTTGTGAGCGAACGCCCCGCGGACCAAGCGGAGGAGGTACAGATAGCCAGCGCGACCGTATAGCCATTCGTTGGAGGTCTCGTCCTCAAGCATGACTGCAGCATGATCACAGAGCTCCTTTACAGTGTCTGGGTCTTGTGCAGTCACGGCGTACAGGGCAAGCAGAGACATGATGTCGTTGGAGATACCGCATTTCTTCGGAGATGGCGGCGGAAACTCCTTGATATGAGCCTGAGCTTGTTCGATGTAAGCCGCAGACCATGTGTTCAAGGGGTAGTCATCCAGCTTCAGATCCGGGTATATGTTGTGCAGGGCATAGAAGAGGTAGGCTACTGAAATCGGTCCGTAGTATAGACCACCGCCTGGGGGTACATGATGCGGAGGATAGTCGGTAATCAATCGATCCAATGACGCTAGCAGTTGCTTGTGAGGATCTCGTCGTGCCAACGGCGCATCATTCCGAAAATAGCGGGGTATCGAGGGAGGCGGTGCTGCTTGTGTTGCCGAATCTACAGGCGGCGCGCCGTCTTCGGACATGATGATGAGAGTTTATTGAGGCGAGTTGATTCAAATCTCTCGGTGGAAAGCGAACGGGTAAAGTTGGCGCAGATTTAGGCATGCGCGAGTGACGGAAAGGTGTGAGATCGTAGCTGCCCGACTGTGACGTCAGCGGGGCTAGTCGTCGATGATTGGTCAGCTGCCGCAGTCGCAGGCTAGAACGAAAATTGGCAAACATCACACCAGGAACTCCATGTGCTGTGCTAGTGCAATCTCGAAGTTTCTAAGCTACCTGAGCTATGGGGTATCTGATGATGTTGGTGTTATGGTACATCTCCCTCTCGTCTGATGCTGTGATCAGTATTACTACATTGACTCATGACACTCTTCCGTCTACATTCGACGCCTGCGTCTCGTACAGTTACAATATTCATCACATCTCGCTGATTCGATGTATCTCAGCGGCTTCTGTTGTAATGTGTTCATGATGAAAGAAAGGACTAGCCGTGGGCAGCATGGCCTGGCCACGGTATGGGCTCAGCGGGAAGCTCAGAGAGACGTGCCATCGAGTCGTTGCGATGGAGTTCATGCTGACCTATTTCTCGACTGTCTAGCTGAGGTGGGTCTTCTGGTTCCGTGATCGAGTCTGCTCTATAGAGTGCTGCTATTTTCTGCTGGAATTGGGTGGATGCTTTCCCTGAATGCAGTCAGCACTGTGTACCGAAGATCGAAGCGTAACGCGTGGGCTTACTTGATAACTGCGATGTCATATCGTCACCGACTAAAGGAGAAGGATAAGTGGCTGCTTTGTATACCTTCGTCCGCCGTCTCTTTCTTAGGTATAGGAGTATAGAGGCGATCAATGCGCACAAGATGACTGTGCCTAGCACTGCGCCGACCACGGGCGCTACGATTGACGACTGAGCGTGGCCAGCTGATACTGGTGCGTTGATAGACGGTGTCGCTGTGGCTGATGAGCTCGGTGTAACAGTCTTCGACGAGGGCTCTTCTAGGCTGGTAGTAAAACCAGTATTAAGGGATGATTCAGAGGCCGTTGGAGAAGCTGTCGAAGAAGTCGTTGCGGTGATCGAGATCATCAAGACCGATGTAATTGGGGTAGGCGATGATGTATGTGAGGCTACTTGCGGTCAGCTCTTACAACCGCCCAACAAACTGGGTGCACTTACATCGCCCTGGAGTCCGGTCCTTGTCGGCAGGACAGGTACTACCTGGCATGCATGGGTCTATCGTGCAGCAGCCTCGGAATGCGTTGCACTTGTAGAACACGCCTCCCTCCGGGCATGAGCCATCGTCTCTTCCTCGAAGTGCGGGTATCATTGTGTTGGGTTAGATTTCTTGATCGATGAATAATGACGACAGGACGAGAGCGACCAGATATGAAGGTGCGACCACGACCATGATCAAGCCTCATTAGCATGTTTGCATCAAACCATGATCAGACGCAAAGGCAGTGCTGTCGTAGGCCGCCGAGGCGACGCAAACAAAGCGGTGCATCGCAAGGGTGCTCCTTACTGCGCTTCCACGCGGAACGCTCTGCCCGATGCAGCCATGAGGTCAAAGAACTATTGACGCTGCTCTTTGTGTGCCTATAAACGTCGTACGGAAGCTCAACTCATCCTCAGGGGCCGCGTGTGTCGATGTCTAGATGGAATCGTGGGATGACCTCGGATACAGAAGTAGCTAGCCCCCCCGGCGGCCCCGACTTCCCCTTCTCGCGTAAGAACTAATGACACCATCACCAACAACGCCACAAATATTGCGAACGTCGCCCAGCCATCGCATTCCACATGGATTATTGACACTTCTCATATGATGCATCCGGGGAGATTCGTGCACGCGTAATTGCACAAATCTCGGTGGTCTGACCAGGTCATGTCACGCGGCTACGCGTACCGATTCGCAACAGCAGCACGCGACGCCATCTCGGCCCGGCTGTGTGGGCCATAATTGTCGAGAGGAATCTACTACGCGGCAAGATGCAACACTTCGACAGATATTGACAGACCTTTAGATACCGTAGACAAGCTTCTCAGCGCCGACAGGCCGCATCAACGATACAGTGCGGATGCCACGTTTTTCCTCCATACCACCCGCACCAAGTAGCTGGAAGCCATCCTGAACCACGCCCTCTAGACCACCCGGCATCAATCTGATCGGAGCTGGACTCAGCGCGGAATCCATACAAACGTTGAGCTCCGCCTTCGCGAGATCGGACAATGGCTGTCTTTCCGTTGCGTGCGAGGGTTGAGCATGTGCGCTCGACGGAGCTACGCTCAGAGATGCAATCGAATGCATAATGTATGCCAACACTTCCTGTAAGCTCCCTAATCTGCTCTAGCTAATCAAGGTTGTAATAGTCTATAAGAGCGTTATACTTATAAAGCTTTATTTTAAGAAACTTTTATTAAGCTTTACTAGTAATACTATATAATCTAATAGCTTTGCTGCTAAATCTAACACAAAGTTGTGATACCGCAACTTCTACGCGACTTCGACCTTGAGCCCCTCGAACCAGAGAAGGAATGGGAGACGCACAATTACTGGTTCAACAAGCCGACCAAGGTATACACTGAGGTTCAGCGTAGGCAGCCAGAGCGGGTGAAAGTTCCCTGAACAACTCACCCATCGCCAGCTTTGCTGTATTTATTTTCCAGTTGTATCTCAGAACAAACAAATTGCAATTCACTCGGGCTCTTGTGCTGCCTCTGGGAAAAGTTCCGAGCACTTGGACTGGCAGTTGCCTTCGCGATTTTGCCTCGTCCGTGCACTAGCCCTCCACACTTATCAGGTAGTCACTAAGTAATCGAACGTCCCCTCAACAGCTCCCTCGATTGTAGCAACCACGAGAGCTACTACACACCGTCAAGCTTCCTCATGCCCACGACCGCCTTCCTGGCCCTGCCAGCCGAGGTGCGCATCAACATCTACAACCACATCTCGCCAGCCAACACCTCTTTCGCCTCATACTCTGGTCTCCTGCAAACATGTCACCTCATCCGCAAAGAATGGAAGTACGAAGCAAAGAAACACATATCCAAAGAATACACCCAACTCCAAACTTTTATCGCCATCCACAACATACGCATCCTCACGTCCGCCCACGATTCATCAAAGAAATCGAAGATCGTACTCCGCCTCCCACCACTAGACCCCACGACAGGTACCACCAGGCTACCAAATTTCATTCCCTGGCACTGGTCCTGGATTACCACCGTCATCGTCAACTTTAGTAACAAGTGGCCGCGACATTACGGATCGCAACTTGCCATGTACGACCTGTACTGCAACACGCACTACGACCTATGTCGAGATATCCTGGCCCTAGGCGCACATACTATTCCAGAGTACGACAAGCTGTGCGAGACGACAAATCGGTCTAGTATTAGGTATATTAGTCTTCGCTGGTACAATGTTCCCCACGATACGCGGGTTGCATCACCATTTGGTATTATACCCGAGCCTTGGCTTCAGTATGGCGAGGACTTCGAGTATCCCTTGCGTCTATGGGATATGCAGACTCGGCGTGATAGAGAGGGTGGGACTAGCTGTTTCAGTGTGGTCTGGCGGCGCAGGAGCTGGAAAGATGTTCCAAAGTGGTACTGGGTATCTCGTAGGATCTGGCGGTTCTGTTACAAAGTCTTGCGAGCAATCTGTATTGTTGCTGCTGTTTGGAGTGGCTTGTCGGTACTGGAATTGTTGTACAATGAGTATATTCGTGCTTAGTGGTAAGTTCTCCGCGGATGTTGGAGATGAATGTACGGATGTGCAGAATGAGACTGTTCATCATACATTGTGTTCTCCCCCCTTGATGCACACCTGTTCCTTGATATCTCCTCATCTGTTCATACTCTCCGTCCCCTACCATGGTTGTGTCGCTAGCTGCTGTCTTATCTCTTTATTCATCTCTTTTTCCAATCTCTCTATATCCTCCTCCGTCGCCTCTTCCTCATTAGTTTTCGCCGGCCCCCAAGGCTCCAACCCTACACTCCACCAATCCGTCTTGAACATTGCATCCCACCCCTTATTCTCCACTTTTCTCTTCTTAAAGCTCTTCGTTGACCTGCGCCCCCTTCTAGCCAGGCTCGTGGTAAACTCTTCTTTGTGAAGACCTGTATTTGAGGCCAGTCTGTCTAGCTCCTCTGGTGGGGCTGCGCTATTGAACTTTCGCCAGAACACTGTTTTAGAGAAGGTGACGTGTTTGTCCTTGAGCGATACGTACCCGGATGTAGGCGTGGGCTTACTTCGAGGTCCGCGGTTCAGTGCCGATTCCACGCACTCAAGACCCATGCGATGGTTCCGCTTGACCGTTTCTCCAGCCCACATTCTTTCGTCTTTAATCGCATCCCCAATCTCCCGCTTCAGAATTGCAATAAGTTCCAAAAGGAGCTCATACCGCCCCGCGATCAACGGCCAATACCTCTCCGCCGCAGTCCTCCAACCCCTACAGGGATATTTAGATTGGTGTTCACACCTCATCTCTATCCTTCTTATACTACAATGCGCATCGTAAAACTCTGCCACGCAAGCTGCGTCGTCTTTGTAGCCCTTGGAACTATATATGAGATCCCCGAGAGTCTTCAAGATTTCCTTTTGTTGTTTCTTGATGCGTCTCAACGTGGACGACGCGTATTCCGAGGTGCTGTGAGGGAGACGTATGCCTTTACTTTGTTTCCCTATTAACTCTTGCAGCGTTGTGCAGATTTGTATGAGACGTTCTGCTTGATCGCGTGTGATGTTCATGCCGGCGATGCGCGCCTTGGGTGCTTTGGATGCTGTGGGCGCTTTGGATGCTGTGGGCGCTTTGGATGCGTTCGGCGCTGTCTTTGTCTTCGTAAACCAAGACATAAGAAATGTGTGAAAATGGTATAGATAAGAGAGGGATTGTTGGGCGCATTGCGTTATTGCGCGGCTTGGTGTGGTGGGTTGGCGCGGATTCGGTACCCTGGGTGGGGTTTTGATGCGAGCCAGTGAGGAGGAGCGCATTGTGGATGAAAGGGCTGTGGTTTGGTCGATGGGTCGAGGTGCGGCTTGCGTGTGAGCCAGGAGGCGATGTATCACTTGCACGTTGCGAATAATGAGATAATGCAGGGGCGGTGCAAAGCTAGTTCTGTTGCGCATTGTGAAAACGGGCGGGCTATGGATCAGATTCGGTACAGAATGTGGATGATTCGCAACTAGAACAAACGTGAAAATGTCCCGCGTGATCCTTGCACACCGGAATCCCATGTTTAAGTGTAGTAAAACGGGACAGACAAGGTCAATACCGGCACCGTTTGTCGTGATAGGCAGGGTTCGCGGACAACTTGGAGGAAGCTTTCTTTCTCGTGCGGGGCCCAGTGAAGTCTCAATCGTCCTGGGGCGGTGATTCTGTCGATGTCGGGCGCTTCCTCTTCAGGGTCTTATTTTGTGGTGCGTCTGTTGGTACGGCGTCGAGCCAGATCGCCCGCGACATTAGTGGTAGCGGTGGACAACGGTCACAGCGAAGAGTTCCACGTTCTTGTCCTCGGCTCCAACACTTCTCTGGCCTCCCGCCGCAAACTTCGCATACCTTTTCATCGTGTAAACGGGCCACAATGCTGTCTAGCAGCGGTCCTCGTCGAACGCACAGCACATTATACAACGGCCTACGCACACGGCGAGTAGTGACGTCTCTGGTGACCATCTTCTGTTTGTATATAATATTCGCCCAATGTAGCCACCTGTGTTGCTTCGGGTGCTGAACGACTCGGAGAGTAACGTTGACACTGGAGAGACGGGCGCTCCATTCTGCCGCAAGGTCCGCGACGTCTAGATGAGCCCAGCTATGGCTCCCTCGTAATGTGTAGACGGATGGGTAGAGTGAAGCGAACTTAGCAGTATTAACGCTCGTTAGGTGGAAGGATACCAGGCGGAACTCTTGAAGCAGCTCGTCCTGAGAGCTGTTCGCTGATGTCGCACCATCTATCCCCGCGAAGAGAATTAGGACTCGTATAGCCCGACCTGCGAGTTTCTGGACATGACCGATGGCATCCATACACATCCGACGATACCCTCGACAGTCGCCAAGTTGACTGAAAATTGTGAGAGCGGAGGTGACGTGTCCCAAGTTGTATGGAATCCAGATTGGCGTGTATGTGTCCTCATGGAGAACCGTTTCGACGTCCTTCATTGCATGCGGCTCGGGCAGACGGTTGTACAAATGCTCCCAGTATTGATAGAGGGCTTGTGCTCTTTCGTACCACTCAATCGCTGTATCGCTAAACCCGCTGTTCTCTCTGCGATGATTACTCTTCCCGCAAGCCACGAGCACAATATCGTAGACTTCGTTGACGTCGTCTGAGTTGTCTGCGACGTGCACGTCGCTGCAGAAGAGAGCTAGTTCCTCGGGTGTGTTCGGCAAATGGAGAGCGGTGTGTTGTTGAATACAGGCAGGTCAGGGTACTCGGCGCGGTTTGGTAGAGTCGGAACGCCATCTACAATCTGGAAACACTTGTTGTACGCGGGACTTCGCATGGTCCGCCAACTTGGGTCGTAGACAGCTTTGCCGCGTCTTCTTATCCTGTGCTTCAATACCTCCATATGTAAGCCATTCGGCTCGCTTTCGAGGATCGCTTGCACCAATCTGGTGTTCGGTACTGCGCTTGCTTTGGGCCTGATCAGGATGTTTTGATCGTCGTCATCGCCCTCCTCGTCGTCCTCGACATCCTCGCCATTCCAGATTGCGGAGTATCTTGTCGCAATATGGTGATTCATGGGATTGTCCCCTTGTCCGTTTGTCGACGCCACATGGATCTCTTCTACGAATGCAGTGCGCAACGATCTTCCGAGTGCCGTCGCTTTGCTACGTGTCATAGTGGCATACGTGGAAGACACATATCTAGACCACCAAGTGTGTCGGACATGAAGAACGTGGCATACGTAGGGAGCTCGAGCTCGTCGTGACATGGATCGGCCGATGGGAAAGCAGGTGACGGTGGGTCGTGCCTCTGCCTATGCTCGCGTTCGCCTGATAGCGAGAGCATTGGTAGGCTCTGGATACAGCTGGTGTGCTCCGTGGCTACGTACTGAGCAGGCTGGTAAGATGTCGACTGTGCATGACGAGCTAGTGGGCTCTGGGGACCCATCGCGGATTAGCGATGATGGCGCCAATAACCCGAAGCTCATTCCTTCTCGTCCGACTAGAGAACCCCGTCATTGAGCGCTAGGTCGTTAGGGAACAAACAACGACAAGAGCAAGCGGATATGACATGTCAAGCACTAAACTAGCCTACGCTGATGTCAGAGCCGATCTGCTGGCTGTCAAATGTGAATAATACTGGTCGAATTACAACAACGTGATTACATGCCTCTGCGCTCACATCTTCGCCCTATCCCCATGGTCCGCATTCACAAGAACATAACGATACCGTGCATGTCCCTCCTCCATATCAACCACACTCTTATTCGCATCCTTCATATTGCGCTTCTGCACCCAAGGCTTAATCCCCTTGTCAGCCGCAAACTGAAGCATCTCCTCAATCTCCTTGGGACTGCCAATCTGGCTACCCCCAATCTTACATCCTTTGCCGATAAGACCGAACGCAGCGATTTGAGGAAGCTTGTCTTCTGGTGCGCCGACCTGGATGAACGAACCGCCTGTACGGAGAAGTCGGAGATAAGACTCGAGCGGCATGTCTGGAGAGGAGACTGTGCTGATGATGAGGTCGAGGGATCGGCTGTGGTTGCGCGCCCACTTGTCGTCTTCAGAGGTGGCGATGTAATCTGTGGCGCCCATCGCTTTGGCGTCGTCGACCTTGTTTCTCCGTCGGCTTATCGCTACGACTTTCTCGCAGCCGAGTGCTTTGGCGAACAAGACGCCGAAATGGCCTAGACCTCCCAAACCTACGATTCCGACCTTCTTCCCAGGACCTGCGCCGTTGTTCTTCAGCGGCGCATAGACGGTGATGCCGCCGCACATCATAGGCGCTGCTTCTTCGCTCTTCAGCCCAGCGGGTATCTTGATAGCGAAATGCGCTGGAACGCGGACATAGTCTGCATATCCACCCATGCTCCAGTTTCCATCCGGGTACTTCGCATTGTATGTACCCACCATCTTGGGGCAGTGCTGCTCGATGCCCGCGCTACATTCCTCGCAGTCGTCCTTCAAGCAGCTGAAGGCCTGCGCGCCTACGCCCACTCTGTCGCCTAAGCGCAGGTTCTTGACTTTGTCTCCCACACGCACGACGTTTCCGACGATTTCGTGGCCGACGCATACGGGATAGTGGGTTGTGCCCCAGCCAGATCGCAGGGTGTGGATGTCGGTGCCGCAGATGCCGCAATGGGAGACTTTGATGTCGATATCGATGGCGTTGAAGGGCTTAGGCTTGAAGGATGACCATGTCATGTTGCCCTGTGCCGCATTCTTATCGTGGCCCAGCCAGCCGTGAAATTCGGGAGGAGAGGTCATCTTCGTTTGGGGGCGGGATCTCTAACACTGGAAGGCGGAATGAGGTAATTTGAGCTGGTCAGTACACTATTCGAGGGATTGGTCGTAGTGTTAGCTATCAAGGATAGAACGAAGGTAGATGTCGAGCGTTGTCGCGCATCGCGCAGCTAGGACCGAGGATGGCCGACGTCATGGTGTTGGGACAATGTTATCCGAGGCATCTCGCCGGAGCTTTGGACACCAGATGAGGGGTCTACGGCTCATGAGAAAGAACAACCCCCATCGTCGCGAAGAGTCACGATAGAGTCAGCGGCGCGATATCGTGTCTCTGCAAGTGTCAGAACGATCAATGAAGCTGCGTGTGATATCGAGGACCGTGAGTACTGCATGTGCACTGTCGCGCTAACCCCCGACCATCAGTCAACAACTCCAATCCCCGGGCATATCGGCAGCTCACTGTGATATACTCCTAGGTATCTTCTTGGCTTAATTACACCAGCGTCCAATTCAGACACAAGACATTGACTTTTAAGATTGAGGCGATCACGAGGCTGCCTAGAGATCTGTTCATTCATGCTACTGTACATTACTACGACGCGATGCATTGATATAACGCGAGAACCAAATCTACCAACCCCTAAGCATCGGTCTTCTTCATCCCCTTCGTAAAAAGCGGACTCTGCTTAACGCGTTCCCAATCATGAAGCATCATGGTATTTGCCGTGCCATCCCTAACCTCCGTACCCCCACGCCTAATCATCTCCTCTTCAAACGCATCAACCGCAGCTTTCCTGTCCTCGCCAGCCTGAATTTTAGTAATCGCTTCGTACAACTTGCCAGCGTCTGTAACAGAGTGATTGAGGCCCTGACCTCGCTGGTACGTCATCGGATGCACAGCATCGCCCACCATAGTAATTAAGCCGCGATGGTTATCCCAGCGATGACCTTCCATGCCCGGGTCCCAGTCCGTGAGCCCGAGATACCACACCGGCGTGCAGTCTGGCGTCCATTCGAACGCACTCCTCCACGGGTCGCAAAACTCTTTTGCGAATTCTTTTTGTTGCGCCAGGCGCTGGGCACCGGTCCAGTTCTTTGTGGCTTCCTGCTCTTTCAAACTACTTCTCCACGAGATGTAGTAGAAGAAGGTCCAGGAAGCCGGGTCATCTTCGTCCGGCGCATCATGCATGCCGAAGAAGGCGAAGTTGTTATTCGGGTGCGCACATGCTAGATACAGCGGGTGGAACGACCGCAGGAAACGGGCTTGCTCGGCGGTAAACTTGCACTGGACAAACGTGCACGCATACGGAATGTGGTTGATGGAGCCCAATTCTTTGCCAAGTAGAATCTGCCTGGTGGAAGAGCGTGCTCCATCCGCGCCAACCAGCATGCGTCCCGTCGTCGAAGTTCCATCGGCGAAATGGGCAGTGACTGAGTCATCATCAGGTGAGTATGAGACGTCGTGTAAGCGCTTGTCGAAGTGTATGTCAAGGCCTTGCATTAACAAGTCGCGCAACTTGCTCCTCCGTAAGCGGTAGAAAGGCCCGAAGGTGATGGCTGCAACCAGCGCTCCGGTATCGCCTCGCAGCCACTTCAACGTGTCCTGCTCTTTCGTGGGGACATTCGGGTCGACCTGGACGCTCTGGATGCGGTCCCACCAGCCATCTGGCATGAGGCTTTTCAGGACTGGCGCGCCCCAGTGAAGGCCCATGTTCCAGTCGCGCTCGCCATGCGTGGCAGCGTTCTTTTCGAACACGACGCACGGGATATTCGCCTAGTTGTTCGAATGAGGCTACTCTTTGCATTACCCAGACGGTGTACATACTTTGCGGAGCCCCTGTGCGAGTGCAAGTCCAGCGGTTCCTGCGAGCTGGTCAGACCGTGTGGTGCAGCATGTATGCGGCGTCACCTTCGCTTACCAGAACCAATGACGAGGATAGGGAGCTGCGCCGCAATGGCTTCGCCGTCGGCAGTTGGTTTTTCCATGTCAAGTCGCCTGAGATCATCGATGGACTTTGGTCATACTCTCAACCTGTTCTTCGTCTTCTACAACAAAGTTCGAGTATCCACTGTAGAGGTGCTCTTGGCCCACCCTCTCCAACCCGTCCCGCCTGCCAAAAGGGCCGATTAGACAGCGGCGATGAAGGGAATGACGCCGTCTGCGGCCCGCAAATGAGCCAGGCCATCAATCACGAGATGCATTCATCGACACCCTCCTTTTTGACGTTGTTGGCAGGCTCGCCAATGGCCTGACTGTCTCGGACACCCAGAGTCTTCGTACAACGTCGGTAGAGTGCCGCCAGCACGCGCTTACCCCGACGCCTCTAACAGCCATGCAGGCGATGCAGCACCGTTCCTTTTGCGCGTGCATTACACGCGCATCAACGAATGGCAGCGACCGGAGCAGACGACCGATCCGCTGGATCTACTCGGGGATGCTGCGCGAACGCGGCGCCATCGGTGCAATGCTCCACTTTGCCAGAGACCCCTCGCCCATTGACAGACGCCTCCAAACGAGAGTCAGCGGCCGGCCAGCGTCCAGCAACTTCCCAGTGCATCGGCTCCAACTCTCCAATATGTAACCCGTCGTTTCCGGGCGTCGCGTCGATATCTCTCACTCTTCCTCGTCGCGCACTCACACGACAGCACCATGGCGTCTTCATCTTCGCAGAAGCCTTTCGAGGGCATCGGCTTGCACCAGCAGGATAGCGCCGTGCATCTAGGAGACGACGCGCCTTCCTCCAGCTCGTACCCACAACAACACGCCCCCGTGCACCACGCAGCGCCACAAGACTCCGAAGCTTCCCCCGTAGACGACGACGATGGCCTTGGCTTCTCGTCCGACTCAGCCTTCGACAGCGGCAGCCTCCTTGGCGACGAGACCGATTCGCTAGCCTCGTCCATCCTCCACCACCGCATGGAGAATGGCAGGCAGTACCACGCATACCGCGACGGCGCATACTGGGGCCCGAATGATGAGCTGGCCAAGGAAATACTGGACTTCGCGCACCACATGTACCTCCTGACGCTCGACCAGAAGCTGCATCTTGCGCCGCTGGTGAATCCGCAGACGATATTAGATTGCGGCACAGGGACCGGGATATGGGCAATTGTACGCTTCCCAGACATATCCCACAACATATGCTAACACGTAACCAGGACATGGCAGACCAATACCCCTCAGCAACAGTAACAGGAACCGACCTCTCCCCCATCCAACCCGAATGGGTCCCGCCAAACTGCCACTTCGAAATCGACGACGTCTCGCTCGAATGGACCTTCCCGCCCAACCACTTCGACTTCATCCACATCCGCGAGCTCTTCGGCTGCATCCCAGATTGGGACTTCTTCTTCCAGCAAGCCTACAAGCACACTAAACCGGGCGGCTGGATTGAAATAGTAGAGCATTCCGTGTGTCCTACATCCGATGATGGCTCAATGGGTCCAGACCACTTCTACCATACCTGGGGCAAAGTGGTGGTGGAGATGGGCGATCGGTTCGGCAAGACGTTTACGATTTGGGAGGAGAGTGCTGAGAGGATACGACGAGCGGGATTTGTGGATGTACAGGTTATGGAGTATAAGTGGCCGATGAATGGGTGGCCGACGGATAAGAAGCTGAAGAATATTGGGCGGTGGAATCAGCTGAGGTTGATGGATGGGGTCGAGGGGTTTATGTTGAGGCTGTTGACGCAGGTTGGCGGTGTGAGTATTGCTGAGGTTGGCGTGGTGGGTTAAGCTGACATGACGCAGTGGTCTGTTGCACGAGCTCAGCTGCATCTAGCGCAGATGCGCAAGGAGTTGAAGAGTTACCGGACGCACGCATACTTGCCTGGGACAGTCGTCTACGCGAGGAAGCCCATCAAGTGAAAGATCGGCACGTTGCATCGACCTCACACATCGAGATGCGACTCCATACTCGGGCCCAGCTCTTCCAACCACCCTGAGACGAATGAGCTTCACTGCGATCACAACGACTATTACGGGTACCTCAAGAACGACCGCGCACTTTTACCCGTCACGCATATAAACCAAGATGATGACCAAGAAGGAAGCGTGTCATTAGATATCAGATCTACGAAGATCGTGATCCTTTTTGGGAAAGGAAGACCAGGAGCCGCCTTCAGTTTCGGACGTGAACCCGAAAACCCGCAGTCTCATCCAGCTTCCAACACCTTGGTCAGAATTACCATCATCGCTCATACCGACACTCGACGTCCCCTCACCCTTAAGTGCGTGGGCAGTCGACAGACTTGCACTTGCCGCAGTTATCTTCCGCAGTGCTCGCGCACAGACATAGAGCCTTGCAGATCATATCGTCAGCGCCGCACTTCTTGCTACATTCGTACCCCGCATCGCGGCAAGCTTTGCAGTGTTCGCTGTTGACGTCTCCATCGTCGCTTCCCTCCCGAGCGTTCGCAGCGGCAGCGACTTGCTCGTAGTCGGCAGTCTCCGGGCCAGCAAGAGCAATGTCGTGGTCGGTGAACTCCCATTGATCGCAATCTTGAGGAGCCTCGACGCAGCCTGTGGTAGAGTTAATATAGATAGAATTGGAATGAAGCTCTCGCTGAGCTAGAGTGTTATCACGTACCTTGTTGGCGACAGATTGACTTTGGGTTCGAGTGCAACATGCAGGCGCAGTAACCCTCGCAATGGGGACCAAAGCCGCACGCCTTGAGGCAATACGGCAAGGCAGCGGAGCAGCCCTGTGTTGCGCAGGTGTTGTCGTCGCCGTTGACATCAGCAGTCTGAACAAAGTCCTCGGGAGCGTCTTGGTTGTAATTGATGGTTCCGGGGTCGACCTGAGTAGCAGTCGCGGACGAAGCCTCCTCAACAGTCGCAGACGCAGCCTGATCAACGGCCGCAGAAGTATCTTCGTCTCGACGAACTTTGCCACTGAGTTCGTACTTCTCACAACCTTTAGGCCCTGGCTTCTTGCACGCTAGAATCTGTGTTAGCAAAATATCCCCAACTCCCACTCCCATGGCTGCCGCAGGGTATCAGCTGTTTCACATACTTGGATCATTGTTACACTTGATTTTCTTGCCTAGAAGCTTGTACACTTTGCACTCGCAATAGTGCGCGCAGTGAGGACCGTAGTTGCACGCGACAACGCAATCTTTCACGACATCCCTGAAGTTCCTCACGTCGCTCTTTTTATCGTTGTTCGCGCTTGCGAGAGCGGCGAGGCTGACGAGTAGGAGGAAGATGGTGGTGAGGAAGCGCATGGTTTTGAGTGAGTGGTGGTGGTTAGGTTGATTTGGCGTGGGAGGCAAGGAATGAAGGAAGGTGGGAGGCAGGTGGAAGTAGGTGGAAGGAGCTTTTTTGACTGAGGAGGTGAGAGCGCGGTGATGACGGTACGTCACTACTTGGACGAGCGTTTGCGCGTCGGGAAAGCGCTGCCTAGCTAGGTGGATCTTGTGGAACGGTCGTGCGTCGCGTGTGAGTGAAGGTGAACGGAAGGTGCGCCTTGCGCGCAATGTAGAGTGGTCCGGGGGCGACGCATATCTTGACGTAATCGAGAGAGGATGAGGCTCTGATACTGCTTGCAACAGAACATCTAGTGCAACGCGGAAGCTGAAGATGGCTACGACATATGACCCTTCTTCGGCGATCCTGCGTTACCTACTCCTTCCCATGCCACGTAACTCAATACTCGGCTCTCTTTTCACTACAACCTCCTTCCGCACCCAGATATCGGCATCCTTATCTCCTCTGGTAGAAGATGGGTTGCGACTGCCCTGACTAGCAATCTTGATGTAGCTCGACAATTGGCCCGCATGCCCTGTGGAGGTAAAGCCGGATGTCGTCGCAACACAAGCTTGATTTGCGCTAAGTAGACCCGAGTCGAGACTCATCATGAAAGGCTTCAGGAAGGGAATCGTCGCAGTCATGATACTCGTCACTTGCACTATCTGTCCGCAGACGACTATGCGCCATATCGAATGGAGGAGGTCGCTGGGTAGGGGTAGGGTGTGGATGTATCCGATTTGGGCGGCCGAGGCAAATATGACGCTGCGGGACCTTCTGTTAGTGCAAGCTTAATGTTGGTAAAACTATACTTACGCTATGCGCGACCAGAAGCATGTGATTAGTGTAAGGCATTTATCGGATGTGATTTGCAGCGGTAGCACCATCAACGTAGGTACGATGGCTAGGGCAAGATCGGTCGTGATGTTCATGACAGCATTGTAGGTTCGTACGGCGCGCTAGATCCATCAGTTCGAGTCATAGAACCGGCAATATCATCGGCTGAACTTACAAGATCTATGCACTCTGGGTTGGTTATATCCCATCTTCGTGGTGACGGACACTGGAAGGCAATGAGGAAAACGGCACTAAACCCCCAAAGCAGCGTCACAACACCAGTGGCATACATCATCCTCTGATGACTAGCAACGGGCGTCACCAATGTCAGAGAGACAAGTAGCGAGCCTTTGGCGGCAACAATCGTAAGGACGCTGAGGATCTCGCTGCTGAATAAAGCCTGATCTATTCAGCGCCGCATTCCAAGAGGTTCGTCGGCTTTACCTTCCAGGCCCCATCAATCTGATCTGTCGTAAGGCCAGCTTGTACGTTACCAATAGCCTGACCAGCTGGACTGAGAAGTGTCGCGGCTTGTCCCGCCGACAACACCTAGGGAGAGACTCATCAGTGTGTCTATGTCTTGCTCTAATCCCGGAATACTCACCAGAGCCGCTAGCAGAACAAAGTCCGCAGCTACCAGTCGCCTAGGCATGGCTTTCTTCGTCGCAAATTGCGCTACAACAGCTAATGTGGAGAAAGCTAGAAATAGCCAGGCGAGTATCTGGATCAACGGTGCTGCATGGCCGTCGTGGAAGGCAGGACGCTTGCCAGCATCCATAGCCTTGCGTTCAGAAAGCATGGTAAAATTATGCTTCTAGCAGTGACTGAGATGGTACTACCATTCGAGCAGCGTGAACATTAGGATATAGCCCAATTCGAAGAGGACGACTCCCCCGTTTCGTTATCTGTGCCTCGTTCCAGCACTCAGGAATCACATGGTGCTCACGGACATCTCAACACCAAAGCAACCACATAACATACTGACACACTCATCTCCAACTCTTCCCCCTCGTAGGATTCTTGATGTACACCAGTTAGCTAGCACCACCCCCACGCACACATACGAGTCTCTGGCTTCTTTCGCTAACCTGCATATTCCACGACGCGTAAGACGTCAAGGATACAGGCTGATTACTTATCTGGTGATAGCCAGCAAGACAAGCTTTCGGAACGCTTTACAAGCATCAAGACGTTTGGCACGGTGTAATAGGTCGCTTAAACGATCCGCGCCGCATCCGCGCAGACGCATCACCTTGGGCCACCAATCAGACGCAAGACAACGCGCATGAACACCCTGTCGAAATGCAGTTGCCTGAGGAAAAAGGAAGGTAGGGACAAAGGACGTGTTGATGTCGTGGGTGTTTGTGCGACCATAGCGGCTGATCCACACGCTCGAGGCTTAGCCAACGCTGATAACGCTCGGGACGGTAACATCCGCGGCAACTAGGATACTTCCACCCGGATCCTACAGGAAGAGTAGTGAGTAAAGATCTCCGCATTGAGGGGAGAGTGAGATTGTTGAGCTGGAGGGGATAGAGAGGTTGGCGACAGATTGCGCAGTGTGCAGCACGCGTTTCAGACTGTTGGAAGTGCTCGCGATCTGTACTCGCAGAAGGGAAATGAAGGGCCTCGTGAGTATATCGCTGGGTTGCGTAAGGTAAAGAAGTGTCGAGACATCATGCAGACCCTCCTATCAAGATCCCCGCGCGGCATGCTGTGCGATAGAAGTTGCGGCGCAGTATGTAACCTGCTTGATTGGACTAGCGAAACAATCTGGATGAATTTGTGCATAACCGACATCTGGACGCGAGGCTGCTGGAATACGGGTTTAACACTTCGTACATACTTCTTGTTCCCCTCGAATCCGTCACGTCGTTCATTACGATCTATCACTGTCGTTCTTTTGTCGCATACCTTACCCCCACCATGGAGCTCGGCAACAGAACGAAAGCAGAAGCAGTCAGTTCCGCCGTCGAAGACGCCGACCGTGATAGCTACACTCGGGATGAGAGAGATCTCATTCGTCTGGGTAAGAAGCCGCAACTGAAGCGAACCTTCGGGTTCATGCAAATCTTGGGGTTTTCCTGTACCGTCCTGGTGACTTGGGAAGGTATCCTGTCGTAAGTTCGATGTCAGAATGATAGACTGCTATAAGTTGTTAACAGTGCCGCAGGGTTTCTACCCCAAGTCTCCTAAACGGTGGTCCTGCCGGCGTATTCTGGGGGTATCTTCTTATCTGGATCGGTTCAATCTCCATCTACACCGTCCTGTCTGAGTTGTCTTCGATGGCACCTACCGCAGGTGGCCAGTACCAGTAAGCAGCCTCTCTTAAGCGTCGGCTAAGCTTATTTACTGACGGATCGTAGTTGGGTCGCAATGTTGGCTCCACCGTCATCCAGAAAGTTTCTCAGCTATATCACGGGATGGGTGACGTTGATAGGCTGGCAAGCAACCACTGCTTCTTCAGCGTACCTAGCTGGAACAATACTACAGAGCGTGATTCTAATCCTCCACGACGACTACTCCCCCAAACCGTACCAAGCCATGCTGCTCGGTTGGGCAGTGACCGCGTTTGCCGTTGTCATCAATACTATCGGAAGCAAGACCCTCGCGCATTTCGAAGGCGTGATATTGATATTGCATATTCTGGGGTTCTTTGCGATCCTGATTCCTCTCGTATATCTCGCTCCTCACAATGACGCATCAATCTTCGTCACATTTGTCAACACGGGTGGTTGGTCAACCCAGGGCTTGTCCTTCATGGTAGGGCTACCATCGTCAATATTCGCGCTAGTCGGTAAGTGTGATAAGACACCAGACTCGACGAAGGCAATATACTAATCTTTCCTCCCAGGTGTCGACTCATGTGTTCATGTATGTCATTCGCCCGAATTGGTCGAAATCCAAGGAACTGACATGCATGTAGATGGCCGAAGAAGTAAAGAACGCATCCAAGGTAGTGCCGCGAGCCATCCAGATTAGCGTGTTCCTCAACGGCGCACTTGGACTTGCTATGATGGTCGCATACCTCTTCTGCCTGGGGGACCTGAATGATGTTTTGGAGAACTCAGTCACTCTTGGATATGCTTACCTCTATGTCTTCTTGAAAGGCACTGGATCTCCGGGCGGGGCTATGGCCATGGCATTGATCATGTGGTTTCTTGGAGTCTGCTGCCTGGTAGGTCTCATGGCCGCAACCTCGCGGCAGATGTGGTCCTTTGCAAGAGACAGAGCTGTGCCGTTCTCAGCGCAGGTCACTAAGGTATGACCCCTTCAATTCGCCCTCGTATAACGATTCGAACTTTGAAGTAGCTGACGATGGTGTTAGCTCAATCCTACAACTTTGATCCCGGTCAACACGATCCTTATCACAGCTGCCGTCAGCGTGCTCCTGTCGTTCATCGCGCTCGGCTCCTTCGTCGCTTTCAGCAACATCGTCAACCTCAGTATCGGGGGCCTCTACGCTTCGTACTTCATCGTATGCGTCCTTCTCCTTTGGCGGCGTCTCAAGGGCATCAGCCCGTACAACTCGCGTGCCGCAATGGTCGGACCGGAGACATTACAATGGGGTCCATGGAGAGTTCCCGGCGTGCTGGGCGTGGCCAACAACATCTTTGCCTGCATTTATCTGTTCGTGATGTGGTTCTTCTCCTTCTGGCCGGGTTCCGTTGAGGTCAATGCACAGTCGATGAACTTCAGTTCAGTTACGTTCGGAGGAACCGTACTCTTTGCCGTCATTTGGTATTTCGTAAGAGGCAGAAAGACATATGTCGGGCCCATCGTCGAGGTAGTCTTGTAGTAGGTTTGGCTGAAGGGCGACGCTGAACATCTGGGTAAAGAGCACAGTAGCTTGAGCTGGCTTTCGTTTTCCCTTTTCGCATGCGGAAGGCACAACAGAGCCAGAGTGCCGGTGCGACGCGAAAGAGAGGTGGCGCTATCGCGATAGATACATAGACATCGATAGAATGAAAGCGAGATAGCAAGTCTTGCGCAGACGGACCTGTGGCTAGGTCGATAGCGATGTTTGTGATGCTTCGTGTGCCTTGTGAGACCCGCGTCATTCTCGCGTCTCGCTTAGTCATGCGCGCCAAGAAAAGGCCAGTGCGAGGTCATCTCTCGACCCTCCCCTCTCCTCCATGCTTCATTCAATCTGCCAACAGTCAAAATGATGCATTAGCACATACAAGCATGAATTTGAGGAAAAGCAAAGTTAATTCCTTCTGCTATAAGCAAACAATATCAGACCAGCCACTTCCTGGCTGCCATCATCCATCCAACGCCTCCGCAAACCCATACGTCACCAAATCGTGTCTACTCGGATGGTTGAAATCAGCACCCACGTTTACCATGTCGTTCAAAACACCGTACATCCTGCCCAAGTCAAGGTCCAACCCGAACAACCGCGCAAACTCCCTCTCAACACCCAACGCCAACCTTTGCCACGCCCTCCCGTGCTGCGCTAGATTATCATTCGAAGCATAGCAATCCCTACAACACAGTGTATTGAGCACGGCATGAATGATCTCATGCATCAACGTAGAAAGCCGTTGTATTGCCAGAGCTCTGATGTAGTTGGGAGCGAGTGTGACGTCCAGTTTGACTTTGGTGGGATGTATGGCGATAACTTGAACTTCCACACCATTGTGATCTAATGGCGAAGTGACGCCGAGCCAGTCGTTTGTTTCCAAGATTCCTGTTTCCCAAGCGAAATCAAACGGGATTGCTGCACCGAAGAAGAAGACGATTATCAGACGTGTAATCAGTGTTGTCATCTCATCGACAATGAGGGTGACGCGTGCATCACGCGACCCGAGCTTCATGTCCAGACCTCCCTCCTGGAGCCATTCCCGTACTTCCGTTACCGCTTGAATTTGCGCGGGGTCCATATCGTTCTGTACTCTGCTGAAGTACTGAGTGGAGCTGCGGACTAGTTGGAGGGCTTCGTATGGTCTCATATGTGACCTGACCATGATGTAGGGTCGCTGACCGGGGGTAATGGAGATCTCGTTCGGGAGATGGTGCAAACGGCAAGAGATGGGGTGATTCAGGTAGAGATACGTTGCGCAACCCTCAGAGTCACAGAGGCATGTTTTGCCAAAGGTTAGGGCTAGGAGGAGGTGGTAGAAGAGCTTTTTGGGGTCTGTTAAAGGTGCTACGGTAGAGTGAGCGGTGCTGAGTCCATTTGAAGCCATAGTAGAGTATCCGGTGATGGGTAGAGGCTGAACAAGGCGCAGATAGATCTCACTTCATATCTTGAGACCTGTTTGCCTCTGCCTTTGTGAGTATGGCTCATTGTTCACGACTTCTGTGGTACGCGGCTCTAGACCTTTCCAGTCGTAAAAGTCGCGAGAGGAAGTCTCTCAGAGTTTCGAATCATGTGTTTACGACTGATTCACATCACTGTAGAGATCCAATGTCTCAATCTGGTGCGACTTGTTGTGGCCGAGCTTTGGGGCGTCTCAAATATCGTGAGACTTTACGGCCCAGTACGCATATAGCCACCACACGATGTCATCGCAAGCAAGTAGCTCAACAAATGATAACCCAGGCAGCCTTTCTCTGGAAAAGAGATACAACCAATCCATCATGGGTAGACGACTTTGCGATGCATACAACCTGTCTATGACTTCTCTCGACGTTGATTATCCGAAGACGCCACGGGATTACATCGACATGATCATCGATCGTCACAACAAAACCCGTCACCAGCGGTTCGGGACCTGGATAAACAATTTGAAATGCCGCAACCCCTGTGACAAAGCCATCCGCGCTGTAAAGTACACCAACAAGCTGGGAAACCAAACACGTAAGCGCGACCCACTGCGAAGGACCAGCCATCATGCCATCCGACTTTCCGACGAAGTTAAAGCTATCATGTCAGAGGGACCTGAGTTTGCCAATGATGAGCAGCTAGATGCGATCGCATCCTTCAAAGAACTGCTAGAGGACAAAGCAACGGGCTCTCTACTGCGAAGACTGGGGTGGTATGATGCAAGCAGCGTCTCCAAAGACCAGATGAAGTATCTGATGAAGCTCTTGTCAGCAATCTTCTTCCGCGACTATCAGATGGAGCTTGACTTCGAATGGAAAACCTGCAACGACGATTATTTTGGCCGTTACACGTGCGATGTGCACCCCAAAATTGAAATGTCGGCTTTCAACTACATGGATGCTTCGCCCTACGGAAACCTATCTGCCAGAACCATGTCACGCCTGAGTACCCTTCTTCATGAGCTGGTGCACGCATATCTGGGTATCTACGCTTGTAGATGCCCATCGTTTGTGAAAGATGTTGAATCACTTCGAGGACACGGACTAGCGTGGCAGCGGATTGCGAGCTCGGTGGAACACAATGCTCCTCGTTTCATTCACCTACCACTGGTTCTGAATAGATTCACCTCCATACAAGCTAATTGGGGTGTACCGCTATATTGGCCAACTCAGCAAGAAGTCAAAGAGTGGGACTTGGAACGGACGATAACTTAGGGTATCAGGGAGATTGAACCTCTTGATGTGTTGTAGTTAGCAAATCAAACGTTGATCGTTGTATAAGCAAAAGCCCCAATGTCATGTGGGTTTTTCGCATGTCTCTCATCCTATGTATCTGTGCCGATTTATTGGTCTTCCATGTCTCGCTCACATCGAGACATCTAATGATTATTCACATCGATAAGTACCGTGTATTACCTCGGAGGATATGCATGAATATACTCTCTCTATCCATTATCAAAGGCCAAACAATGCCACCCATAAGAACTGATAAGCTGACGTCGCGTTCCCGTCGTTACGAAGGTGTTCAACCATCACAGCGGCGCGAGCCTCCCAGGACTCCATACGAGTTTCTTCACATGGTCAAAGAGTACCAAAAGGCCAGTCCCGCCAAGCTCTCACAAGATGAAATATCCCCCATAACATGCAAGAACTGCCGCAACACCGTCATCGAAACCATATTCGTCCACAACAAGCTTGGCAATCAGGCCGACGAGCGGACGCCATTGCGCTTCTGGCGTCATCAGGCTTCTCAACTCAGCGATCTGATGATGCATAGGTCAAAAGTCAGCCGTGAGCACCTCACAGATGATCAGCTTAAAGCCATCGAACTCTTCAACGGCATGATCGAAGACCATTCCGAACATGCAGTGCTGCAGCGGCTCGGTCACCGAGACGCCCGTAGCGTGAACAGGTGGGAAATAGAAAGGCTAATCATGCTCCTGACAACAATCTTCTTCCAAACCACGCCGTGGGATAGGATGAAAGTGCGGTTTGACTGGTCAGACCAGCCATCTGACCCGGGTAGCATGGGTGACTGCACTTGCGCGGGTCCAGATCAGCCATATGCGGTAGTGAGATTGTCTGCATCGGAAATCAGACCGTTTCGAGACTTTCGTCACTTGAGCGGTAGGGCCATGTCTCGTATGAGTACGTTGCTTCATGAGCTTGTACATGCTTACGTCGGCTACTATGCCTGCCCGTGTTGTTCATCTTACCGAGAAGATCTTGTGCAGTTGGGTGGACATGGAAGAGTTTGGCAGAGGATCGCGAGGTCTGTGGAACGTTTCGCTAATGATACACTTGGTCTTCCGCTTGATTTGTGTCGCTTTGAGGCTGTTGTCAACAATTGGGATGATATGCTGTTTTGGCCTACGGAGGATGAAGTTGAAGGATGGGAACTGGTGTGGTGATTGGGCATAGCATGCGGAAGTGTCTACCAGAGCTGCTATAAGTCTCGTTAGCGATGTTGTTACTCGGTAGAAAGATACTTGACTCATCTTCAAATATATTCTTCCGACTCATATGTCTCCTGATCACTGCATGGCATGACGCCAGACTAGTTCACAGTGAAGAAAGCTTGTGAGTTCACATACCCGAGCTTTTGTTGGGCTCTCTGGGCACAAGACGCTTCTTCCGCAGGTCGCATGGATCCGATCTGAAGGCACGCCGATGCATTTGCGTCTCGAATACTCAATCTCTTACGATTGTGACGAGCGCGTGGAAGATGCCTCAAGCTGAGGTCACAAGCTATGAAGAAGTTGTCGAAACGTCATGTGCAAGATCAAACTTCTGTCGCCAATACTATATAATGGTCATGCAAGTCTATCGCAAAGAACCAGAGAAGCCAGGAAGCAACAGGCTCAATATTCTTCACAATACGGCCACGAAAGCTCAACGTCTATCCCACATAGTCCAGTACAAACATGACCTCTACTACTCCACCGCAGAGCAAAACCCCACCTGATACGCCTGATGAGTTTCTCGCTATGGTAATCGAGATGGAAGAAAAAAGAAAGTCGCAGCATTTGCCGAACCGGACCAACGAGCAAGCATGTAGGCACTGTTGTGAAGGCATCATTACTTCCGAAGGAGGTCCCGGTCAACCTGGAAATGGGCAGCGAGCACCCTTGGGTTGGGAAGAGCATCATGCCCTTCGACTTGCTGATGAGGTCCAGCGCAGCATGAGACTGGGTAAAGATGGATTCAGCTCCGAACAACAGCAAGCATACAATGCTTGGGACGCGTTATGTCAAGACGGGTCGGCCAACTCAATGTTGCAAAGACTAGGGCGAGAAGATGGCAACGCTGTCGACAAGGACGAGATGAAAAATCTGATCGGCATCTTCTCGGGGATCTTTTTTCGAACTTGTTCAGCAGACGCTCACATGCACGTGTCCTTCAGATGGCGAGATTGGACGAATACGTCATCTCGGACAGGCAATTGCCGGTTACTTGGCAAAAAGGGACTTTTGCCTATGATCAAAATGTGTGCCTTCAAACAAGCCGGAGCGAAAGCCTATGGAAGTCTGAACGGAGTGGCCTTGGGACGTCTGGGCACTCTTCTTCACGAGCTTGTGCACGCATATCTAGACTACTATGCCTGCCACTGCGAAGAGATCTTAGACTCATACGAGACAAACGTCATGCAATTAAGGGGACATGGATATGCGTGGCAGCGGATAGCGAGTTCGATAGAACGTGCCGCCCCAGAAATCCTTGGTTATCCGATAGAGTTGCATAGGTTCAGGACCATTAAGCGGGAGTTGAACTGGAAAGAGCTCAAACATTGGCCAAGCCAAGAGGAAGTCGAAAGCTGGCAGTTGGTGGACAGGGTGGACGGCAGAACTGAAGAGGATTCGGATAATGAGTCGACCCTGAGTAGCCCGCCAGACTCAGACCTTGAGATGATGGACCCCGTCAGCAGGGCGAACGACCGGTCACTCATAGTCATTCTTCGCTTACCTCGTCGAGCATGAAGACGACCATCCCGACGAACAGCCCTGGTAAACCACCGTTTCCGATTTACCAACCCAGTCGTGTACACACCCGAAGTCCCTCGCGAAAAGACTTCAAGTTCGAGCGCGAAGCCCAGAAGGAAAAAGGCGTAGAGAAGTAGCAGTGTAGATCAGATCGAAAATGGAACATGTTTGCTTTTTTATCCAAGTTTGGATGAAACTGTTCGTCTTCGGGAAGAAGCGCAATAACTTGATGTGAACAATAATTGGTCAGTACCGACCATGTCGGACAGCCACTGAAGGTGATACGACGACGACGACAGACGGTATCGAGTTGGGATGTAGAGAGAAAGCTGCGATATATTGATTTGCTGCCGTCATCGTCGTGCAGGTGCGGGGCCGAACTCTGCGCTAGTCACCCGCTCCTACCGCAGCTGGGCACTGACTTCTAGGACACCACCAAGCAGAGCTCTCAATGTTGTCGAACGTTGCGGTATACGAGCTGAAGAGAAGTGTTGTCACAGTCGATACTATAAGCCTGCCACTGACACACTCCGTCCCATGCCTGCCGGAGACACGTTGACCAAGTCGTGGCTACCGCATCCGCTTGAGAGACTACTCAACTACTGCGCCCCTACGAGCCCATCATATCACCGTATACCAACCGATGAATCGAGCGATAATATCGTTCGCCGGCGTAGCTGTTCAAGAATCATGATCTACGGAGTCTTCTTAGGCGCACTGGTCATCGGCGGCGCAAGCTCGAGCTGGTACTTCAATCAACGTGCTGGAAGAGGTGAGTTCCCGAGCTTGTACGAAGCCGATATCGAGACGGTGAAAATGGGCCTGGAGCGCAATCATTTCACCAGTGTGGATCTTGTCAAGGCAAGTAGCTGTCATTGAACACCATCCCCGACCTTGTTGGTTGACGCTGCCAGATAGACTTATATCGCTCGTATCAATGAAGTGAACGATATTTTGCGCCCAGTCATCGAAGTCAATCCTGATGCGCTGGTTATAGCGACTGCGCTTGACGAGGAGCGCTCGAAGGGCATGGTGCGAGGGTGAGCACAAGGTTTGAGATACTCACGACATCCGCTGACTTTTAGACCGATGCATGGCATCCCTATACTCATCAAAGACACGGTGAGTACTTCACTTCGACTGAAGCAACATGTATCTGCATTCCTAGAAAGTTAACTCCGATCCCAGATCGCCACGAAAGACAAGATGAACAACACCGCTGGATCCTACGCGCTCGTTGGAGCTAAGGTTCCATCCGATTCGACTATCGCAAAGAAGCTCAGGGAAGCAGGAGCCATCATCTTAGGGAAGACAAACCCCAGCGAATGGGGCAGCTTTAGGATACCATGGAACTCGAGCAATGGGTGGTCAGCATATGGTGGACAAACCTACGGAGCGTTCTACCCTCATCAAGATCCATCTGGTAGTTCCAGTGGAAGTGCGGTTGCAGCTTCGTGAGTAAAGATACCAACGTGTAGATACCGACTGATGATGAAGGCTTGGTTTATCTACCGTCACCTTGGGCGGCGAGACATATGGTTCGATCATCGACCCCGCCAGTGTGAACAATGTCGTGGGAATGAAGCCAAGTACGCTGAACTGGACCTAAGAACGAGTTGCCTTCTGACTCAAGATAGCTGTTGGATTTACATCTCGGCACCTTGTGATACCAATCAGCGAGCGCATGGACACCATCGGGCCCCTAACAAAAACCGTCAAAGACTCCGCCTACGTCCTCCAAAGCATCGTAGGCACCGACGTATACGACAACTACACCTCTGTCATCCCAGACAACGTCGACAAAGACTTCGTCGGCGCCTGTAAACGCTCCGCGCTTAAAGGTGCACGTCTAGGCGTCCCTCGCAACGTCATCAGCCTCATGTCCGACAACACAACAGTATCCACAATCGCAGCCTTTAACGCCACCCTAGACATCCTCCGCTCAGCAGGCGCATCAGTCATCCACACCGATTTCCCAGCCGCCCAAGCCTTCCTAAACGACACCCTCCTAGCCCTACAAATCATGTCCGCCGATTTCGTCGTAAACATCGAGTCGTACCTCAAACGCCTCACTTACAACCCGCACAACATCTCCACCTTATCCTCACTACGAAACTGGACGCGTCAAAGCCTACTAGAAGGCTACCCCGGCAAATCAACCGGAGTCTGGGATTTCGCGCTGGAGAATTGGAATAACACGACCCCAGAATTCTGGCAAGCGTACCAAAAAGGTCTGTACTACGATGGCGAGGGAGGGTTACTTGGAACGATAAAACGGCACGGTCTTGATGCTGTTGTCTTACCGTCGAAGTTTTCTTGGTCCTTTGCTGCTGTTGCTGGAGCGCCGGTTGTGAGTATACCGATGGGGGCTATGGGGGGTGGGCAGCCGGTTTTGGTTGATCCTGATGGGTTGGTGGGGTCGGCGCCGGGTATTCCGTTTGGGTTCAGTTTCTTGGGGGAGAGGTGGAGGGATGCGAGGATTGTTGGATTGGCGTATGCGATGGAGCAGCGGACGCGCGTGAGAGGGACAGTAAAGCCGATTGTTAGGCCATGGACTGAGCTGGGGGATGTTGTTGGGATGGAATAGGTGTTTAGCTTGGTATCTTGAGTATTAATTCTAATTCCAATTAAAGCAGTCAGCACACTGCTTCAGCATGCGATGTTCATGATTCTACGCTGGCTGTACAGCTTTGTCAGTATTGGAACAAGTATGTGGAGCCTACCAGATGTCCTTCCATACAAATGACGAAAGGTGGATCTTTAAGGGTACACGAAGCGAAGAGCGGTTTGGCAGCGACCACCCGGGGTCTGCAACAAGATCATGCCACGACATGCGTAGCCATTAGAGTACAATGGGCCGATTCTACAACCCGTTCAGTCCGCGCCGATCGATAATCGCAGATGCAGGCACGGATGCGGATGCAAATGCAGGAACAACCCCCGGACCCACTACAGAGCAATCGCAATCGAAGGAACGCACACCGGCAGCGAAAAGCCGTCACGCACCCCACCCCTCAGTTGGCACGATCCCAGACAGACTAGACGATATAAAAGACTACGTACGCGGTGTCAGCAGCTACATCCAATGGCTCCAAGGCCTCACCGAACACGAACGATCGAACGTCACCCGCGTCACAGAGATCAAGCGCGAACTGAAGAGTGCGCACCGCGATCTAGAGAAGCTCGATGCGAATTTATACTGCGAGATTGGAGATGAGATTGAGGCACTGGTCAAAGATGCGAAGAGACATGCTTGGCGGTCGTATAAGAACGTGGTCAAGCTTGAGGAGAGGTTGAGAGGACCGAAGGGCGGCGGTGATACCGGCGTGAAGTTGCGCAGGATATCGGGCCCGCAGAATGGAGGGAGGAGGAATACGTCGACGGATAATGGAAAGGTTGAAGCGTATGTTCGCGGGGGAGCGGAGGGAGAGAAGCAGGGGTTTGATGACGCTCTTGACGTGCGTGGACGGTCTGTTGAAGGCGACCACTACGAAGATACATACCTCATGTCCGGTGGCCTACCAGTCGGAGATATACACCCGGCAGTTGCAGTCCAGAGAGCAGGACGCGCCAATGCCTTCGAGGCGCTGAGACAACTACCGCGTCTCATCATCCACGGAGCGCCGTCGCAATGCTCGGAGAGCCTACACCTACCTACAACGCATCCCCTCAAGTTCCCGCAACCGAGAGACGAAGTCAAGCTGCGCGTACAAGAAGAGGAGGCTAACATGGATCCTGTTCTGCGCAACCCGTACAAAGAGCGACGGGGTAGCTGCAATGGCTTCATGATCACCGAGATGACGATGCAAGGGATCGAGGACGCTCGCTTCGTCTTGCCTTATCTGCATTACATGAAGCTTCACGAGCTGCGTGCGATCAAAGAGTGGCTGAGCAATGCAGGCTTCATTGCGAGCTCTGGCTCAATGAGTCGCATGGAGAAGGCGCTCCTGTGTATACAGCTCCTGCAGACTGGCTGTCGATACGAAACGTTGGCTGTGATTCACTCGCGCTCGCCGCGCCAGGTCATGGAGTCGTGCAATGAAGTCATGCGAGCCTTGCTGCAATGGCATCGGATGACGGTCGACGATGGCGACATAGGAGATCAGGCCGAATACATCGTTCTCTGGGGTATCTGGCACAAGTATGTCGTTTCCGATGGAAGAGCAGGGCTGTACTTTGGTTTCGACTGGACGTGTCTTGCCAAAGTCCTCGTCGCACTCAACGTGTACATGGGCCGCTGGCGCATGCAGGGCAAGTTTGCCATGGACGGTCCTGCATTTGCATGGGGCAAGTTCTTCGTGCCGGCGGTCGATGGCAGAGAAATCCCGGATACGATAGATGGAAACCACGGAGAGCGTAATGACGCCGAGAGGAGGTCTCTGGACGAGGTGGCTCGGCGGGGTACAACTGTGTGAGAAGAAGCACAGACGGGTGAAGGACTCTTTTGGGCACGGTCAAACGGCCTTTTCCCTCAGGACGCAGCACGGCAATTCGGCTCGTATAGAGTGGCGCGCAGGCCGGCAATGGTGGGCCATGACGATGCGGATCCATTAAGCGTTTAGGATTCGTGCTCCACATCGTATCGCTATCGCAGCGGCATATCGCATGGCAGCGCGAGTGGCGCAGAGAGCAGACGGTCGCTTCAAGGGTCGCAGTGCAGCGTGCCTGGTGTTTCACAATCTCCTTGGCTCCCGGCCTGGCGCAAAGCCACCCGCGGTATGCAGGTGAGACACGATAGCGCGAGGTCGCACAAGCGGCTGGGGAGTCGTTTGCGGCCTGCTCGAGACCAAACGACGGCAACGGACAGCGAGTGAGGCGAGTGCAATATTCAATGAACCGATCCTCAGCCAGCAAGTCACGAACTGCACAAAGCGCTCAGGAGAGTCGCTATTCTCGGGGATCGACAAGCGCCGTTTGTAGTTTAAGGTCGGCCGACCAATGGCGAGCGGCAGGGAGCATTTGTGCACTAGACGACTCCTTAAATCTGCGTGCAGGGCAGCACCCCAAATGCTCTTCACCACGCTGTCTCTAAAACGCGGCCCTGACGCTCCCTTGAACGACTTTCCCCTCGTTTTCCTTTTCTCGTCACGGGAACCCACTCTTTACCCAGCACTCGCTATCCCAGTCGCTCCTTGCTACAAACACCAACAGCGCGTCTGGTCTACGCGCACTACCACGCTCTTTACACATCGTGCTTACAGATCATCGTAATACGCCGAGATGAAGTCATTCGCCCTTTCCACGGCTGCGCTTATCGCAGGCCTTATCTCGACCACCACTGCGCAGACTCACACCGACTGTACGCGACTTGAAGTCTACTTGCGATAGACGTACTGACGCAGACAGGCAACCCGCTCAACACCACAGGATGTCCCGACATGGAGGCGCTCGGCGGAAACGCCACCTTCAACTGGAACAAGACTGGTATCCCGAACAACGACAAGATCTGGCGCATGCCCAACCAGGGCAAGATCGACTGGAACGAGAAGGGCGCGACCTTTGCCATTGAGCGATCCGGCGACTCTCCCACGGCGAACTCGGTCTTTTACATGCTCTTCGGCCGCCTCGAGGTAGTCATGAAGGTGGCTACCGGCAAGGGTATCATCTCCAGTGCCATCCTGCAGTCCGAGGCGCTCGACGAGATCGACTGGGAGTTCCGCGGCGACGACAAGATGATCCTGACCAACTACTTCGGCAAGGGCGACACCGAGACCTACGACCGCGGCAAGGACTTTGATCTTGGCTTCGCACCCCAGGACGACTACCACAACTACACCATCGACTGGACGAAGGACCGCATCAAGTGGTATGTGGACGACAAGGAGGTCAGGGAGCTCACCCCGGAGGAGGCTAAGAACGGCACTCGTTACCCTCAAACACCAATGAACATCCGTCTCGGATCGTGGGCTGCGGGTGACCCCAACAAGAACGACCCTGGTGTTATTGAGTGGGCTGGTGGCGTGACAGACTTCGACAAGAGTCCTTACATCATGACGATCCAGTCCGTCTACGCGGAAGACTACACCAAGGCTGCCAAGTACTCGTGGGAGGGCATGGACGCATCTGGCGACTGGGAGAAGGTCAAGGTCATTCAGTAAGTTCATCACGTCTGGGTCTCAAACAGCACAGAGCTAACAGAATACAGGGGCAAATCCGAAACCCTCGAAGAGATCAAGTCTCCCCACGGAGTCAGGAATCGCTTCAACGACCTTTCCAAGGGCGCCAAGATCGGCATCATCGCTGGTATCCTCGGATTCGTAGCCATTGCCTCCATCATCATCCTCTTCTGCTGCATCAAGCAGCGTCGCGCAGGCAGGAAGGAGGCGCAAGCACTCCTCGCCGAAGAGCAGAAGGAGGCTGCCGAGCTGAGCGAGTACAAGGCACAGATGCAGGCCGGCAGGTTTGCCATGGGGTCCAACAACCGCGTCTAGGAGCCACGAGGGGGGGCGTAGTTGGAGTTGCGGATATAACAATTCTTAATAGGAAGGGGTTTTCTTGCAGCTGGAAGGCAGCTTTCCTTGTTGAATAGAGGCTGTTGTTCCCTTGTCATGTCAGTGTTACGACCAGTTGATTTCTTTGTTTCTTGCATGCCGTCCTTTTCATATACCCTTGCGCTGCTAGTTGTCGACCAAGGCTATAGCTTAGTATTTAGTTTGCAATTCACTTACCACGGCTTGATGTTGTGTGGTTAAGATCTGACAGCATGCGGCTCTGCAGCAGCGCAGCGGCACAGTGCGTGAATGGTTGGTGGCGGCTGACATGTGACGGGCGTTCTCCACAACCCCGGACATATGGGCATGCATGGTGCGGCCTGCGCCGGCTAACTTTAAGCTGCCTCGGCATGTGAGCGGCGGGCTTCCGTCGTTGACTTTCACGACTGCCACGTTCGTTTCCTCAACTCTCAACCAATATTGCAAATATGGCTTCTTTCTCGCGTTCAATAAGACCCCTCACTCGCGTTGCTACCGCTTCGTCGCGTTCGCTGCGACCGGCTGCCCGCGCCGCCCCGCAGTATGTATACACCACAACGGCGACAATACACAAGACTAACACCATGGCCACCCAGGTTACGATGCCTCTCTACGACTGCCGCCCGCCGGGAAGCGATTGACATCTCAGATGTGCCACCGACGCCCATCACGCACCTGTCCGAGACGGAGATGCTCATGGGCGAGTCCGTCTCGAAATTCGCCAACGAAGCCATCCTGCCCAAGGCGCGAGCCATGGACGAGGCCGAAGCGATGGACCCGGCAGTAGTAGAGCAGCTCTTCGAGCAAGGTCTCATGGGCATCGAGATACCCGAGGAATACGGCGGCTCAGGCATGAACTTCACATCGGCCATCATCGCCATCGAGGAGCTCGCGCGCGTCGACCCCAGTGTGAGCGTCATGTGCGACGTCCACAACACACTGGTCAACACGGCCATCCTCAAGTACGGCTCCGAGAAGCTCAAGAAGGAATGGCTTCCTAAGCTCGCCACCAACACAGTCGGTTCCTTCTGTCTCTCAGAGCCCGTATCCGGATCCGATGCCTTCGCGCTCGCCACAAAGGCCACACGAACAGACAACGGCTACAAGATCAGCGGAAGCAAGATGTGGATAACGAACAGCGTCGAAGCCAACTTCTTCATTGTCTTCGCCAACCTCGATCCTAGCAAGAAGTACAAGGGTATTACTGCGTTTATTGTCGAGAAGGGCACACCTGGCTTCTCCATTGCGAAGAAGGAGAAGAAGCTCGGTATCAAGGCGAGCAGTACCTGCGTCATCAACTTCGACGACGTTGAGATCCCCAAGGACAATCTGCTGGGTAAGGAGTTTGAGGGGTACAAGTACGCTATTGCGCTGTTGAATGAGGGTCGCATTGGTATTGCAGCGCAGATGACGGGTCTTGCGCTGGGTGCTTGGGAGAATGCCGCTGGGTACGTCTACACCATCCTCACAAACATATCTGAACATGCATTAACACCACCTAGCTACGCCTGGAACGACCGCAAGCAATTCGGCCAACTAATCGGCGAATTCCAATCCATGCAGCACCAACTCGCCCAAGCGTGGACCGAAATCCAAGCCGCCCGCGCCCTCGTCTACAACGCCGCGCGCAAGAAGGAGGCGGGCAAGGACTTCATCATGGATGCCGCCATGGCGAAGCTCATGTCGAGTCAAGTCGCTGGACGTGTGAGCGGCCAGGCGATTGAGTGGATGGGTGGCATGGGCTTTGTGAGGGAGGGGCTGGCGGAGAAGTACTTTAGGGATTCCAAGATTGGCGCGATTTATGAGGGGACGAGTAATATTCAGCTTACGACTATTGGGAAGCATTTGCAGAAGAGGTATACGAAGTAGATGTAGATACGGATGAAATGGGAAAACACTTGGCATGACTATCTTACTATCTTACTACTCTACTACTGTGCTGTGAGATTGCGAAGGTATCCACACCAGTCATTATGTGGGAATGACGCGTGAAAGCATGATGTTACTTTTCCAGAACGACGAGGCCCGAGTCGTGAGGGGCTCATATGTAACTTCGGTACTCAAAAGCAACGTATACCATGTCGCGGAACGCATCGAAGCGTCCCGATGAACCCAAATTGCGTCAGAATCTAGACCCTTCATCGGTTTACAATTGTTACTGTAGATTTATTGATCACATGTAGTGCCAACTTGCAACGCTCTTACCCGTCTCATATCAGTCGGGATCCCTACTACAGCTCTCATACTATGGCGACATGCTGTAGATGTCGTTTTGTATTAACAAATATCAGCCAAATTACAGGCCAACGCGATGAACCAGATCGTGGGCTCGCTTCAAACATCCTGGGGAGATCGTAGCGCGTAGCGGGGACATGCAAAATGACCTCATGGCCGCAAGCAGCCTAGTGCATATCACTGTCAAATCTCACTCTCGATATCCGCCATTGGCAAACCGCTTGCTGACACGTCCTACTCAAATCACGCCACGCGTTTGCACATAACTTGTCATACTTGTCACCTGGTCGCACCTGCCCGCGCAATCATCGTGACTGGGCGGCGCAGTCATGGGCAACCCGAGGTCATGGAAGAGACGTTCCGGAGGGGCATGTCTCCCCACTCTCGGTCCACCATCGACGCCGGCCTGGGAAGACCCATGCTACGAGACTGCGCCAACGCTGAGCGACCGGAAAATATCGCAAGAACCATGGTATGCCATCCACTGACAGCCGGAGTCGCTCCATCGTCATAATTCATCTTGGTGCGACGGCTGTCGCGCATCCTGTCCTTTCGGCCTGAGGCGCGTGTGTCATGGGTGGGTGGGGGAGGCGGAGGGGAGGTGGAGGGGAGGTGGAGGGGAGGTGGTGGAAGTCATATCTAGGAGTGTGACGAGTCTCAAGAATATGGTGAGTCTTTGAAGTGTTTAGTCGATTGTGGTGAGTCTCGCTCCACATCGACGCCCGACTGGGTAGACCCATGTTGTTGGAATGCGCCAACGTTTGCGACCAGAAAAGCGCAAGAACCATGGTATGCCTTCCACTGACAACCCGAGTTGCTCCATCGTCATAATTCACCTTGGTGTGACGTCCCATCTTCTCGGCCTGAGGCGCGTGTCTCGTGTCAGCCCAACCTCAAACTACACACGACGTCTATCGAGTTTATAGAGTCTGTAGTCGCATCCTACGCCCCTCACATCCTTATCATACCCCTGTTTTCCTTGCAGCCCGCATCTCGCCTGTGACAGTGGCCCACCAAAAGTCACTCCTTTAGCCCGTTCCGTGTCAGTCCGTCAGCGCCAACGCAATCCAGGCGGTTGCAGCAGTTCCCCAGCCACATTGCATACAGAGTTTTGATCATCCTCTGGCGCAAGTCGCGTTCTCGTCACCTCATGGTCGCATAACCCACCGCCCACTATGGCGCCCTCTAAGGCTAAGGACCTGGACCGTCCAAGTGCTAGCGAGCGCATACATTCTGGCCTGGAGAACATCCTGCCAGCGAGCTTCATCGATATGCAAAAGTGCGCTGGCGACTTCCCCAAGGAGAACAAGTCACATCTATCTCCACACTCTCGGCCGTCTGCGACCCCACTCTCCAGTTTGTCGCGTTCCGTATCGTCCATGACAGACAGCTTCATGCTAGAACACTGGGGTCCCTCTTCTTCAAAGTCTACGCGACCTGAACACGATGGCAGAGACAGCGCAGAGGCCCCACCCAAGGGCGAGGACGCGCCTACTGTCATATCAAACTGGGCGCATCTTTCCTACATCAAAACCCAGCGTAATACGCTCCGCGCTGAACTCAAGGCTCACCAGGTCGCAGGGGCTGAAGCGAAGCGGTCGGTGACATCACTGCGGCGTCTTGCTTTTCGCATGGCCGTGAACATATCGGTCAAGGAGAAGCAGATTGCAACTACTGCAAGGAATCTGGCCAAGAGCCGGACAAGCCACTATGTGGAGGGCAAGGATGCACAGAAGAGAGTGGAGGAGTTGAAGAGGGCGCTTCGGGTTGAAGAAGGCAGGAACAAGGAGATTCTTGAGGCACTGGAGCGGGCCTCTATGCTGACACTTCAGTGTAAGTTTACCGCGTCGAGATTTTACCTCTACTGATAGATCGTACAGACTCTACCCCCAACTCTGAACCCCAACATAAACCCAAAGGTCTCTTCATCTCACCACCCCCATCTCCACCGACGCGATCAAGTGTCATCGATAGCCCCGTCCTCGCGCCGAGGACTCCAACGCGTTCGTCGCCATCGCCATGGCACGATCTAGATCTCGAGCTGACCCCTCGACTGTCAAGCCCTTCCGAGATACGTACCTCCGATAGCCGTCTTATACGAGCGAAACGCGAGTCAGATCAAGCTCTTGCTGCTTGTCGGAGCCGCATAGAACAACTACAACGTGAATGTGCAGCTACCAAAGAGGATGGAAAGCTCCTGGAAGCCACACGAGAAGGTCTGGAGCAGGAGATCCACAGTCACCAGTCTCGAATTGCTGCTCTAGAACGCTCGAGGTCTACAGTACAGGAGACTCTGGAGTCGACCAAGGCGCAACTGAACGTCACACTAGGCTCAGAGGAGATGCTGAAGCAGGAGCTGAAGGCCAAATGTGACGAGATTGCAGAGTGGGAACAGAAGAACGGAACTATGCATCATACGATCGAAGCGCTACAAAAGGACAAAGCCGATCTGAACAATCGTCTAGACGAACGAAATGCAGAGATTAGAGAGCTCGAGATTCGTACAGCCACCTTGGAGGAAACTCTTCACTCTTTGCGCAACAAGGTCGAGACGGCTGACCGCTACGAAACATCGCTACAGGATCGTCTCGCCGAAAAGGAGAGTACATGCCAGGATCTACAAAAGCGACTTCACCGCGGAAAGGAGCACATCTCACGTCTAGAGCAGAAGATCACCGGTTACGAGAAAGATGCGGCTGAACATCTGCGGAAGATTGAGATTGGTGGGAGTGTCATCTCTACGCTGCGTGAGCAACTTCAGGAGTCGCAATCGTCAAGCAAGAATACTGGAGACGCCTTGACAGCTTTGAAAGAGGAGCTGGAGCAGCTCAAGACCAAGTTGGAGGCTGCGAGCGATGCGAGCCGAGCGCTGTCTACAGAGCTTGAGACTACCCGGACTGAGAAAGTCAACACTCAGAAAGAGTTGCACACTGCCCAAGAGAGCCTTGAGCGCGAGGTTAAATCGAAGACCGACCTTCAAGCGGAGCTGGAAACTCTACGTACCTCTCACGACGCCATTGAGAAAGACTTGCAAGAAGCCCAACAGCGCAACCAGTCTTTAGAGGCAGTCGATGCCAACAGTCAGGCCCAGCTAGAGAAACTTCGTGACGAGAAGGCGGCACTCGAAGCCGATCTCAAAGACTCCCGACAGCTGTTGTTCAGACTACGCGAGGATGTACGGATGAGAGATGCCGAGCTTTCCGACCTGCAGTCTGTCAAGTCGAAGCTTGAAAAGAAGCTCCAAGTATCAGAAGAGCGCGTGTCGAATTTGGGGCAAGAACTACATCAGGTGCAAGCGTCAAAGCAAGCTGCAGATGCAAAGCATGCCGAGGAAATCCAGAAGAACGCCGAACACCTCCGCGAATTGGAGGCGTCCATGGTCAGCCTCCGAACTGTGCTTGACTCGTCGGAGAAGCTGGAGGCTTCCTTACGTGGAGAGTTGGATCATGCGCGCAGTTCCAAGGATGCCGTTGAGAAGGAGCTCGGACAGGCACTTCAATCGAAGGCGGACCTTGAGAGTCAGGTCGATCATATTCAGTCGAGACTCACATGGACAGAAGGCGACCGCAACAACTTGCAGACCAAGATCACCCAACTTGAGAGCGACCTTGGTTCTAGCTCTCAGGCCAAGATTGACCTCGATGCGCGACTCTCCGCTACGACAAACGAGAGTGACTCGCTCAAGGTTCGTATCTCGGAACTGGAGGCTGCGCTCAAAGACAACACCGACGCGAGGACAAAGGCTGAAGAAGCATTGTCGGTTGCACAGCTGTATGGCGAGATGTCTAGCAAAGACCTGGCGGACCTTCGTGAGAGGCTTGAACAGGTTGAAGCTGCTAGGGATAGTGTGCAACAGGAGCTGAGCGACGCGACTCGCTCGAACACAGATCTCGAGACCCAGCTTAATGCAGCGAAGTATCGCTTGACTAAGGCGGAAGAAGCGTTATCAGCAGCACAGCTCGATGGCGAAGCCTCTAGCAAGGGCCTCGTGGATGTTCGTGGGCAACTCGAAGAGGTGGAAGCAGCTAAAAAGGGGTTGCAACAGGAGCTCAACGTTGTGATCGGCTCCAACAAGTACCTAGAGACTCAGCTCAGCGCAGCGAAGGATCGCTTGATCAAGGCAGATTCTGAGGCTCAGGACGTACGCACGCAACTCTCCGAATTGCAAGATGAGATCGCGGAACTCCATCGATCGAAACAGCAACTCGAGGAACACCTGCTGGCCCATAATGCCTCCCACGAAAAGCTCGATGAGGATCTACTGCTTACTCAGTCTCAACTGAAGGAGGTGCAATCCCAGATCCCGCATCTTGAGGCGCGACTAGCTTCCAGCGAAGAGGAGCTCGAAGCTATGTGCCGAGCTAAGGCCGTCACTGAGAAGCGGCTCGAAGAAACGCAGGTTGCCAACGCTAGCTTGGAGAAGGAGCTTGATATTGCGCGAAAGGATAACGAGGAGATCAAGAGTCGACTTGATAGCACCACCACCACCAACGCGCAATTGGAGAAGGATCTTACTACGACTCGTTCCAGGATGGAAGAGTCGGACGCACAAAATACCGAACTAACGTCCAAGTTAGCCGATGTAGAGAAGGAGCTCGACGGCCTCCGACAATTGAAGGATGATGTCGAAAAGAAGTTGGATGAAGCGTTGGCTATCTCAGCAAGCACGGAAGAAAGTCTCTCTTCGACTCGGACTCGGCTGAACGAGGTTGAATCGCAGAACGCCTCCATCTCTGCGGAGCTTACCAGAACGAACGAAGAGTTGAATGCTCTTCAACACACAAAGACCGAGCTGGAGAGCAAGGCAGGTAGCGCTGAACAGCAAGTCGGTTCTCTTCAGGACGAGACAACGAATTTGCGCTCACGCATAGCCGAACTGGAATCAGACAGCACTGACTTAGTTTTTAAGCTGTCGGCCAGCAGCAAAGAGTTGGATGAACTCAGATCAGTTCACACAAAGCATGAGGAGTCTTCTCGATCCGCGTCAGATCGCAATATTGCGCTTGAGGCCGAATTCCGCGCTGCTCAGATGCGGCTGGATATTGCTGAGTCGGAAAGCCTTGAAATGCTCAATGACCTCATTGCGGCCAACGAGGAACTCGGATCTCTTCGCGAGTCGAACGCCACACTTGGCACTTCTGAGAAAGAACTGTTCGCCCGTCTTACTTCAGCAGAGGAGGAGCTCGAGACCGCACGTGAGAAGAACGCAAAGCTGGAAGCCTTCCTTGAGCGTGTGGAAGCGGACATGGCCGATGCTCACTCCGCCGTTGAGGATACCGAGAGGCGCTACCACGAATTCGTAGAAGAGTCGCAAGCTAAGCTAGAGGCCGCCAAGGAATCCAAGCAAAGGTACAAGCGCAGGCTTTCGGAAAGGAACAACGAGCTTGAGATCCTCATCAACGAGAACTCGGACCTGCATCACCAGATCGGCGACCAGACGCGAGAGCTAGGTGCGCTTAAGAAAGGCAAAGGCAAGCTGGTCGAAGAACTATCAAAGAAGGAAAAGTACATTGAAGAGCTTGGATCTTCGACTGATAGCAGGATAAGATCAATGAACTCGGCATATGACGGCCTCAAGCAGAAGTATGAAGAGCAGCAGCAACAGCATCGAGAGCTAGACGGCAATCACGACAACGCCGTTCGCCTAGAAGCTGAGCTAGAGAGGAAGATGACTGAGATTGAAGAGATGCGACACCATCGAGATGAGTATGCTGCATCGTTTACTGCGCTCGAGCAGGAAGTAAAGGCTTTGCGAGACGACAAGCGAGCTTTCGAGACCTTGATAGCGACATTGCAAGATAAGATTAGACATCTGGAAGCTCTCGAGGAGTGGAACGAGCCGAACGAAACTAAGGAATCGAGCGAACTCAATCGCACCTCGTCACCCCGTCACATCACTATTCAGGACGGTCCTTACGACACCGCCCCCTCGAGCCCCATCTCATCTCACACAAGGAGCTCGATTGGGCATATGAGTGTGCAATATGAGAGACCACAGACTAGCGCGAGCACCGTCTCTCACGAGGGCGATCCCGAGTCCTGGGGTTTGCGGATAGAAAAGATACGCATGCAACGCGATGACGCAGCCATCCAACTCAAGGGTATGAAGAAGTCGCGACACAACCTCAAGAAGACTTTGCGGGACACAGACGCGCAACTTCATCGGATGGAGAAGGAGACTAAGACGTAAGCATACCCTACCATCACCAGGCGATAAAGACCAATAGCTAACGACTCCCCAGTAAACGTCCCCAAAATCTCCTCCGCAAGAAATCCCGTCCCATGACACCCAACCCCCTCACCACCTCACCCGACCTATCCCGCAACACACCCTCCCCCCGCATCGGCAGCGCACCCCAAACACCCGACCGCCCTAAGACCTCCCACGCAATCTCCTCCTTCTCGCCTCGCTCCACCGTCAACGCAAATTCGAGGCATAGCACTTATATCGCTCCCACTGCTCCCATGACTCCAGAGAACAACAAGACTGCGCCTTCGACGCCTGAACGACCAAAGACGAGTCATAGCATCAGACATAGACTGAGTTATAGACCGACGACTAGTGCTGGGGTGGGTGTCGATGGGGAGGGGCATGGACATGGACACAAGGGACATGGACATGTGAGGAAGTGGAGTTCAGGGCTGAGGAGTTTGTTTCACAAGGACGCGTAAGAACAGCTTTTGTTTTTTGTTTTTTTGCGTTTTCGCTTCCTGGATTTGTGTATTACTTTTTGTCCGTTTCGTTTCTTGTTCTCGACCCTGATACTGTTTGTTACACTTCGTTCTTGTACATCTTCTTTCCGTATGCTGTTGTTTCTTCTTTTCTCGTTGATATTGTTTTTTTCCTTGTTGTGTACACATTTTTGCTCGCGCTACTTAATGCATTCGCACACGGTTGTGGTTATATATTCAAGATACCAAATGATAGGGCTCATGGTGGGATGTATTGGGATCTTTTCTGGTGATACAGGCGACCTCTGGGTTTTGATGCCGAGCAGCTACGTTTCTGCATGACTGCCTGGGTATATATTTGCATCTGGTTAGACATATAAATATTACTGTTCTGTCTTGACCGCCGAGTCTTTTCCCTTGCTTCTAATTTGGAACTTGTAGGATCGGAGTGATGCGTAGTATACATGATTTGGAGATGATACAGACATACTTGCATGCTTTAGAACTCAATGGATGCTGCGACCTGAACGTTGAAGGATATCATTACAAAAGCCATACCAGCCGTCTAAAACTCCGTTTCGTAAATGCTGCGCCAACCCAATGCAAAAATATCCACTCAAACACATCTCTATCAACAACACCCCTTCTCCCCACCACCACTTCCGCCCATCCCCCAAACCTCCAAATCATGCACACTCGGCAGTCCACCCCCCTCACACTCACTCAACGCACTCTGCCACCTCCCCAAATCCACATTCCCACCCACCACAACCCCCGCAACCTGTTCCACCTTCCTCGCCAACACCTGCCACGCCCTCCCATGCCCCCTCTCGCCTATACAAGCCGCCCACATAGGACAACTCCGACACGTATACGCCTTCAGAAACGCATGAATCATTTCATGCAGGAGCGTCCCTAGCCTAGACTTCATCCGCGCTTGCTGCGTCTGCGTCGGTGTATCCAACGGCCTGTATCCACGATACAGCATAGGGTGAAGGAGAACCTGCGTGCCTACAACAGGGTTGTAGAAACTCTTTCCGAAACAATCGCGCTGGCGCGAGTCTAGGTAGCTGAATCCGGCGCTTAGCACGTCGTTGTGCGTGGGGACGTTTCCGGCGAAGAATACGCGGTTTAGATGTGCGAAGAGCGTTGTTACTTGGCGGGCGGAGAGCGTGGAGCGTAGGTCGGAAGATGTGAGATGTGGGTACCAATAGGAGAGTAGACTGCGCAGGTGGAGGACGGAGGGCGTGGGACGCGCGGACGGGTGCAGGTATGTTGCGTCGAGCCAGGAGATGTGGTGGCGGACTAGAGACATGGATTCGTAGGTTCCGTGGAAGCGGAGGGTTAATGAGGGCGCTGGACTGGTGGGTTTGGGCACCTTTTCGGAGGAGAAGGAGGGCGTTTTGCGGTGGTGGTTCTTCGAGGTGTGTTTGTTGCGACGGTCGCGGAGGGCGCCGTGGGAGGCCAAGGTGGAGATTTTGTAGAGTTTCGGCGCGCATTCGTCGCACGTACATGGAAGGTCTGCTTCTTGGACGTGGGCTTGGAGTTCGGCGAGGGATTTGGGCGGCGTGGTTGATATGGGAGCGTAGTCATCGGTGTGGGATATCGTTGGGTTGCGGCCCAGAATGCGGTCTTCAATGAAGGCTAGTTTTGGGTCCAGAGCAAAGAGCGGTTCGAGGAAGGGGAGGAGATTGTGCCATCTTGACGCGCCGTGGCACGTTTTCCCTTCTTCTAGCTGGTCGCCGAGACGTCGGGCGTCGTTCTGTTTCCTCTGATGTTTTTCTCCATCGCCAAGAATGAACTTCGCGATGCGCCGGATGGGATGGAGTCGTCTTCTCTTCTTTTCCGACTTCTTCGTCTTCTTTGCAAGATTGCTTGCATCGTGCGTTTCCAGAACTGGCGGATTCCCCATGGGGTAGACGTAATATTAATGAGCTAATGTACAGGGCTATAAATTCGACATGATTGAAAGAAAAGAAAAGAGTAACCCAAATCCGAGATTCGGCCCATGGGAAAGACGTGACAGCCGTTTTGGGGACATGGTGCCCTAACCGAACAGTGAGGCGGTAAGGGTAGTAAGATTGAAGGATTCGGATGCACAGCAGGGGTCGCGATTGCGAGGCATGCTGCGCACAGACGGTTAGGGTCGTCTGAGGATCGGGACGAGGGTTCGTTGTGGCAGGTGATGCCGATACGATGCCAGGCAGGTTTGGGGAATCGGAATCCAAGACATAACGGACACTTGTTCTGCGAGTACAGGTGTGTCGAGGCTATGTTTGGGGCCGCAGCTTATCGCCGGTACGCGCGTTTCGTGAATGAGAACGGGCATCTCGGAAATCCTGCCCTGGGTTGACGGAAGTTGCACAAAGACAACGGTCCGATGTTGGAACGGGGGGTGTGGCTCATTTCTTGCACGCCACGTGGCGCATTGTGGAGTGTGCATTTTCGGCCGGGGGGAGACTCCAGTAAATCGTGTCTTAGGCGGATAGTGTGCGAGACCTTCACCAACTACCAACGTACACATCCAAAGTCCCTCTTAATAAGACTTTGAGTTTGAGCGCGAAGCCTATAAGACCTCCACCACCTCCCCTCCTCCTCCCCTCCGCCTCCCCCACCCACCCAGGTGTGGCTGTTCATTTCTTGCACGCCACGTGGCGCAGTGTGGAGTGTGCATGCATGACAGACGTTATGTTATCAGGGTCTTTTCTAGGTTCCGCTTCCGCTTATCCGACCCCTGTTCTGTGAAACGTTGCGCACGTACACCCGGTCGTGCGTCAACTCTTTCTTCGAGTCAGCCGAATGACGCTTCTTCAGGGTTATATCCGGTTTCTTCTGCGTCGTCTTGTGGTGTCAGAGTCTCTTTTATTGTTGTTGCTGTCGTCAGGCGGCTGCGTTCCCAGGTTCTGGCACCGATCGTTGTTGCGCGGGAGGGGCTGGCGATGACGCACGCTGTGTTCTGCTGTGCAGTGGCCTTGGGATCGAGGTGTAGTTCCGCGCCGGTAGGCCGATCATTCTAGCACCGAACGAGATCTAATCACCCGACACATCTTGACCGTTTTAGGGTGGAGTAGGTAAGGCTTCTTGAATGCTATGCGTCCAAGAACAGTATCAGCGAGGTTGAACTCGTCCCAATCCAAACGCCCTCTTGACTTTATGCCAAGTTTCTCTTCATCGTAAATGAGGCTGATGCATCGATCCAATTCCATGCGTATCCCCAACAAATTGGAGCTGACATGCTCTAACTCTAGGGCTAATTGCTGCCAGGCCGCGCCATGACTGACCCTGCTGTGGCAGTTTTCACAGATATGTCTGCAGAAGAAAGCGTGGCAGAGCTCATGGAGGAGCGTACCAAGGCGACCCTGCCTTCGTTTGTCAAAGACTTTTGGAAAAACACAGTGGTTCAGTGGTTCGGTGACGTTAGGATCTAGTTCGATCAGGCAGCCGTAGCTTTTTTGTATCGTCACCCCAAGAATCTTCCATTTGTTCTTGTCGTGATCGTCTACCCAGTCAAACTGGACTTGGAATGAGGGTTGAGGAGGAACAAGTTCCGCGTCGAAGAACGTCTCCGATAGGTCGTTCAAGAGGCCTGTCATCTCCTCTTCAGATAGAGTCTTTCGCAAGTCTTTCGCGTTGAGACGCTCCTTCCAGTCGCTGATCAAGTCATTGAGACGGCGTACCCTGGCTGCCATCTCTTCATTGGGTTTTCCAAAGTGTGTGCTGTGAAGCCAACGGATGTGCTGTTCTACTAGTAGGGTGGGTTCCGTGCAACCAGACGTGCAAGGAGGCTCGGGAGTAACCGGTTCTTCTTCAGGCGCATGGCGTTTGCCAGATCGTGTCTTGAACCACATCTTGCTGAATTTGGAGGGAGACATCGTGTTTGGCTTCTGGCTCTTGTGAGAAGATAATGTTAAGATGTAAGAAGGCGAAAGTAGAAAATGTCTTCATCCTTCCTTTGCAATTTTATATTACTTCATCCAGTATTTCTGCTCCGGCGGAATGGGTCCCATCGCGGGTAACTCTGGACGCTTTGCATCGATACCAAATACAAAGGCTTTGTACCTCGCGCATGCTGAGTATTTGCAATCATAGCGTGTGGTTTGGTGGGAGTCAGTCCTGACAACCAAGGATCGCTGACTTTGGTACCAATCTTTTGATGAATTTTCGTATCCTGCAAATCATAGGATGGTTGCACAAGTTGCAAACGAAATCGTTGCCCACTGAAGTCTAGCACGAGCACATTGATTGTCAGCAAAATCTCTGCGGGATGGTCGAACCGAACATGTGTTGTAGTTGTTGTTTGGGATCTTTTGGGTGCCGTATACGCTACAATGCGCGCATGAACACTTGTGCCGGTACATTACATTCAAAGAAAGTATCATTGGACTTGCGCGAAGAAGACGGTAGTCGCAGTTCTGCACGCGCATACTGTCCTCGCCTTCGAACGATGAGACCCCGCATAGTTAGGCAGGAGTCCTCTCGAGGACGAGGCTGAATTTGCGCTTAACGCTTTGCTGTTTGTAGCCGGACCTGGGAACGTGAGGTGTTCACTACCTCATAATTTGTAGCATGAAGAGCAGGAAAGGGCGCATTGACTGGTGAACACCGTCGGGATGCCCGACGTACATTCCGCGCGAGCATAGTATGCAATGAGACTTGGTGATGGGGTCAGACAGTGCGGTGTGAATTCTGAGTACGTTCAAGAGACATAGTGTCTTCAGCCCCCACGACGGCTAGTCGACGGGGAGACCGAGAGAGCTGAGGAGCGTACGATGGCACTCACCATTGGTGCATTTGCGACGCACCTCTACGCATGCGTGCGAGCAAATCGATGCCGCAAGCATACAGACCCCACGTCTTTGGCCTCATGAGGCACCAGAGCAGTAGCTGTAGACCACTTACGATGAGATTATTCAGCCCCCAGCTACGGTGTGCATCGGTGACGCCGACTCGATGCAGTGAGGTTTCGAGGAGAGAGTAGTTGGAAGACGATTCACGTCGATCCCCGAGTAGATTACTGTGCTTCTCATTGCGACAGCAGTTGAGTAGGCACCCGTGATTCGTAAGTAGCTTTAGCTGGTCGAGACAGCTGTTTGGTGGTTTCGCGAAGTTGGCGTTCGAGATCGACATGCTCATTTGCGACCCTGACTAGATAAGACGATGTCGAGCTCAGTGAGTGTGAGTAGCGAGCTGGGTTGACTTCAGCTCGGGCAGCGCGACTTGCCGTCGTCTTCAGCGTGATAGTGCGATAGCGATAGCGCGATAGAAACGAAGAAGGTCGCGAAGTATAGTAAGACAGAACTCTAGATCCGGTGTCCATGATTCGCTGCATTGAGCGACGCAGGGACTGATGCTAACGGGGAAGGCGGAGTGGATCCAAGATTCAGGAGCAGAGGGAGATTGGAGGTTACAGCTCAAACAGGTAGGCTCATTCCGGTGAAGGCCTAAAACGAGTTCCGCTGTCGGGTTGTTAGTCCAACGTTGACGAATCACAGACGTGTCGCCCCAGACCTTCGGGTACCTCAAACTGTGGCTTCATGCAAAGTCAGCCACGTCTGACGGGAGAGCACCCTGATCCCCAATGGAACTATCAGGGGTCGCGGTCAGCATCCGGGGCGGATCCACAGGGTGGCGAAAGCCATCCATGGTCGAAGGACCGAAATTAAAGAAAACTTCACATGTAACGTCGGAGCGGATGCTACCCAAGGCTTGTTAGCGTAGTCGACTCGACGGTTCGGGATATTGGATATAGGAAATAAGAAAAGGGAGGTTTGGATAGGAGAGAACAAGAGAAAAAGCCGCCGCGAGTTGCTAGGGGGGACGATGGGACGTGGCATCTCGCGGCGCGTGGTTTCACCAAACGTGTGGATGACCCAGTGTTCAAACTTCAGAGTTGGGTGCGTGGGATTTTGAAGGGTCATGTGTGATGTGCCGGGAGTTCCCTACAGCTTCAGCTGCTAAGCAGTGCCGATCCGTGTGATGGGGAGCGCCAGCGGCGATAGTGAGCAGCTCTAGCGACACTGGGCGTGGGAATAAGGATAGCTCGCACTGCAGCTTGACACTGGCGGTTTCCGGGACGTGGTTGAGATCCACCGTCTTGAACCGGCTTCTGAGGAGCTTCTGCCTCTCCTTCTGGATCGAGGACTAGACGCAGCAGACTGCGCACCTGTTGGCTTTGCTAGAAAACTCCGCAGCCAGTCGATGGGCGCCGATCGCTTCTCCAGATTCCGCATTGTCGGCATCGACGAATGAGAGGTGCCGCGGGCTTTTGGGCTGTGAGGGAGTCCTTGCAGGCTTCCAGAAGGCAGCCCTTGATCCTCGCGTCCAGCTGCCCTCACTCAGCCCTGACTGCTGCCGTCATGTAGTAAGCCGGGAGTGACGATGAAAGTGCGGCAGTTTGGGGGCGCATGACCGCCGCCGTCAATTTGCAGCAAATGCCATAGTGTCCGCATCGACATGTTGCGCGCGATAGGAGAGGAGTATCGCCAGGGAATAGAGATGAAGCATTGGGAGCTAGGCCGGGATTGCAATCCTACTCGAGTGGAGCGGTTGAGGAATGAGGAGTGCAGCGCCAACGGCAAGTGCCCAGTGGCTGCTAGCCAGAAGCATGGTAAACCTGGCCCCGGCGTCCTAGTCTCGCCTTAGTCCCACGCCCCCAAGCCGCGGAACGCAATGGGCAGCGCCTTATAGCATCCTTCGCCGCCGTCATTTGCGTCTCTAGCTCTCTGTCACGACGTTGATAACATACCTACCCCGGCCGTCCATTTCGTCCTCACAACATCATCACAATGGCCACCATGTTCCGCGACTTCTCCTTCGACCCGGCGCCGTCACCTGACTACTCCGCCTACGAAGCTGAGCGGGCAGCTATGAACGTCTCGCCCACGTCACAGGCGATGGACCCGCATTACGCGCCAAATCGCCCTCCCACTCCACCATGCACTATGGGCGACCTCGCCGTGCAACTCAACCAGCAAAGCCTCCGCATCGACACGACTGTCCGCTGCTATCCTGCCGGTCCTCTTACACCAGAGAGCGACGATGACGAGTGCGCGCCTTCCACAAAGCAAGAACAGCAGGCGCGACCCACCTACTCGCGCATCGCAGCTTCCGTTCTCAGGATGCAACGCCAACAGAGCTCGCGCATGCAGTGCAGCTCATCGCATGCTCGCGATCTCTCCAAGCTGGTCAAGATGATCGAGGAGGAGAAGCAGTGCACCGTCAGCGAGTCGTCTTCACGAACATCCTCTACATCTTCGACATCAACATGCGCACCTGGCAACTCTGGAGACGACGAGGGCGTCGACATGGACTACGATGTGCCTGCGTCAGGCATCGAGTCGCTCGCCAGCATGCCAGTGTGGAAAGCCCACGAAAGGCGCGACAGCTGCGTCCGCGTCACCCGACCTGTGCGCATGCGCAAGCGGTCCAAGGGCAACGGCGTATCGAAGAGGCGGTCATCATAGTACTATCAGTCGAATTTGGTTACATGCATAGCGAACGGCGTTTGGGGTGTCACTACGGGCGCATTATACCACTTGATCTTGCTGGAAACAAGGCAATTTTGGACAGGGCCTGGAGATGTATTATTATATTACCATCGGGTGGAAGAGCTCCCTTAGGGTTGAGCGTGGCGTTATAGGGTGCGACAAGCTGAGCGCTGTCGTTACACCCACATACTACATAATCAGAACCATCATCAACATGGAACACACTCCCACTATGCTCTCTTATCGTGAATTCTCCGCATGACCCAGCACAGCGTTCCTTTCCCGCGTTGCTGCATGTTCCGCGAACCTGAGCATTGGTAAATTGGTGACCCACATGGCTGTTGATCGTAAGTTCGTAAATTTGTGCCGCATCTGTCCCACCTACTACCACGACCACAACACCCGCCATGTCTGTCCGCCGGGCGCTGGCACCGCGCTCCATCCACTTGCGCATCGTGCCACGTCCCGCTAATTTATCCGAGAGCCGCGAGATATTCCGCGTCCTCCAACGCTTCGGCGAAATCAGCACCTTCAAGTATCTTCGGGTACGTCTTTACCAATACGTTTACTGATTCCAGACGGCCACTCACACCACGCACAGTACGAATACCAGAATCCCGCCGACAATGTCGCCCTCGCCATCTACCGTGACGAAGCCGCCGCCCAGAGCGCACTCGACGCCTCACCCCTCCGCTTCGCCCTCGAGAAGCTCATAACCAGCGACACCGACGCCGACGCCGACGCCCAAATCCAGGCCGCCGAAGAAGACGAAGACGACACGCCCATCCAGCAAACCCCTCAGAAAGACGGTATCGACGAGATCCTCCGCCCCTCACAACTCCTGAACCGCACCCTACCCACCCCCACCGGCACCACCGGCACCTCCCCCGCCCCAAAACCGCCATCCAAACCCCTCCCCTTCGACCCCCCGCCCCACGCCTCCTCGCAGAAGAAATCCACAAAATGGTTCCAAGTAACCGTCGACCGCTCCCGCGCCGTACACCCCGATTTCATCGAACGCCAACCCTACTGGAAGCAATTCCACCCGATGAAGAGCATGGCGCAGGTGGATTTGGAAAAGAGCGTGCCGCATGTGGGGCTGAGCGATGTGAGCAAGAGGCCGCCGAATGCGTATCGCACGCCTGCAAGAGTGCTCAGGGTGATGAACGAGTATGTGGAGAAGAGGATGCCGAGTCTCAGGGGGATTGTGGAGGGTGGGGAGAATGAGAGAGGGTTTGAGGAGAGGAGGGGGAGGGGGTGAAGATGGATATAACAGCGCCGGTAGGGCGACGAACTGGAATGGTCGTGTTCCGGGTGACACAGATATGGAGACGTGGTCCCAGCCGACAGCTTCGAAAAGACTGTCTACGCACAATCCCGTGAGACGGCTCGCGCCGAGCTCAGCGACGAGATTGACTGAAAGCGCGCTTCACGGCAGTGATCAAGCGTAGGAGACCCATAATCGGAACGATGATACAACACATACCCACGCCTCACTCCTCGAGCAAAGCACATCGCGCTGGATCGTACTTTCTCTCAACCTCCAGCACACATTCCCCATCGAAACGAAAGCGAACGAACCAAAGCTCCGGCAAACTCTCATGCCGACCGCCGTTATGAGGACGCATCGCTTTGAACTCACACGCTCGAGCTCTCGACCAGACTCCTGATTTAGATGTGATGGTTCCGGCCTTAAGTCGATCCTCGGTTGTTATACTATCTAGGTAGCACGACCGCGGATCGATTTAAGGCTGGGACAATCTACAACGATAGGGATCTGTGTTCGAAGAGGGTGCGCGTACTAGGCGTGTAGTCGTCGTGTCTGACGCGCTTCAGAAGGTGCTATAACGTTCCTGTATGGACTGGCGTACCGAGCAGTCGCTCAGCATTCTCATTCATTGCCTTAGCCACCATTTGCAAAAATCCTCCATGCGAATGGCCGTTGAAACCCCATCACCATTCCGACAGATAAACTCCATTATGCATGCGTGCAGCATGAGTCGCAGTAGAGTACCCAACCACTCAGCAGCCAGATGACAACTCAGCGACTCCGACGCCCACGTCTATCATAACGGGGGTTACGCACATGCACCGTATCCACTTCATCCAGCACTCCGACCAGACACTTCCGACAAGCGCCGAACGCTCTTACCGCCGCTTTCTGATTCCTCGACGTAACCTTCACAGGCCGTTGCGAAGGATTCGACCACGGTGTCGGCGAGCCACATTGCTTCATACACTACACTCCATGAAGCAATACGACTGTCTTCATCGTTCTTTCGACCCTCGTAGCCCGATTGGGGACTGTGAGGCGGCTAAACACGGGGCGAACGGTAGTCAACACGATCCCACCCTGCCTAATCTGCTCTACACTGACCCCCATCACGCCCTAGTCACATGATCCACTTCTTCCACATCGTGCACGTGTGCGAAGTGGAACAAGTGGATCATGTGACTGAGGCATGGTGTTTATCAGACGTGGGGTTAGTTTGACTAGCGGTTTTATCATTCTGGCTGTGTGCTAAAGCGTCTACACTGTCTTCTGGGGGATGAACAGGTACGGCACCAGCGTATGGGATCAGCGGGGTTTGGATTTTGGAATTTGCATTCCTTAGGGGGCCTCACAGAGACTTCAGAGGAGTGCAAGTTCCAAACTTCACGCAGCGCTGACCCCATACGTTGGTGTATGCGAGGAGAGGGGGTGATATCGAGCGATGAGCTTTCGGGATAGTCTTTTGATGGTTGTGGGGATGTGTATTTGATGTCAATCCTCTTGTACACTCGCACCAAGCTATAGAATCGAATTTAATGCTTGAGGTACAGGCTATCCCTGTGTATTTCATGTGACACGTGAGATGTTGGACAACGCATATATCATAAGCACAGTAGACACGAACGCACTATACGAGCAACCAAAGATTAGGACAAAGTTGATTGTTGACACTACCACGTATTATTAAATCTACACTTTTGCAATCCTACATCAACTACAAGAAATCCCCCACCTAACCGCACCTCAGACATGAAATAATCAGGCCCCTCATTACATACATGACGAACCGAAAAAGAAAATCAGGGGTATAACCTCCACAAACTCCATTACCATGCCATGCCACGCTTGAAAACGCCCACTTTTGTTCATGACCAAATACGTACATGCGTGTTAAACAGAAAAGTACACTCGCCACCAGAACAGGCTCACACATCAGTCACTAAGATCGATAATCTCAACCTCAGCCGGAACGGACCGACGCGCAGCAACAGGTTCAGGCGTGGCGCTCGAAACACCCTCTCTGACTTCAGCTTTGGGTATCCACTTTCCATCCTGCCTCACAATGATATGGCGCGTATTTGCCCGTCCATGGGCCTCGAGCTGCTTCTTGACCTCCTCCATGAAGCCGTCGACGAAAAGCATCTGTGGCCGGGCGTCAGATTTGCAAATGGGGCATTTCCACTGATCGGCTACGGACGCGTCGCCCTTGCGCGGCCGGGATTGGAGGAACGTTTCTAGGTCGAAGCAATCGTTGTGCGGACAGGCTTTGCTGCGGACGGGGATGTCGCACATTTTGGCTTGGCTGAAGGGGTCGAAGAGGCCGATGGTGAGGGTGCTTTCGACGACGCTGATTTCGTCGTCGTCGACGGCGGAGAGTTTGTTTTTGATGCCTTGCAGGACTTTGTCTGCGGGGACGCGGCTCTGGTTTAGACAGTGTTTTACGATGGACTCGTGGGATGAGACGACCATGGCCTCGATGGCGAGCATGTAGTTGAGATGAGATTTCTCGCCGGACCGAGCCATGACGGCAATTTCCAAAACGTTCTCGCCTTCTTTCAGCAGGCCCGTGAGGTCGATGGGCATGTCTTTTCCATAGTGGATCTTCTTCCGCGGTTCGAGAGGGGTGTCGTTGAGCGTGTAATACGAGTGAGGTATCCAAGACGTATCGGCGACAGCCCAGCGTTCCTCCGTCCACTCAGGCTCCGGCCATTTGACGCAACGTAAACGAGCAAATTTCGTGGTCTCGTTGATGTTCACAGTACCAGGTCCACCCATTTGATCTGGAATAGTCTTTCCAATCCTCTGCATATCATAAGGTGTCAGAGTGATTGTCCATTTCTCAATGGCGCGGCCTGGCGAGGACAACCGCGTTGGGGGTTTGAGGAAGTTTTGACAAAATGTGTACAGCGGCGAGGATTTGGATTGCGCACGAAGAACAGGACTTCTGAGATGAGCTTGGTGTAGTCCAAAGCGTGCTGGATTGGGTACACGCTGTTGTGGTTGTTGCCAGCCAGCAGCAGGAAGCAAGGGCCCCCCACGTGGAGGCGGCGCCACCCCTGTAGATTGGGCAGGGCGTGTGGGAGGACGACCAGGCCCACGCGACTGCTGTATAGCAGCTTGTGCCGAACCCTGGTCAACCGATCTAGTCGTGCGCGGTGGCATTTGTTGGGGGTGATTGAAAGGCGGAACAGCGGGCGAGCTGGTTTGTACTCGTTGTGGTTGGGGCTGGGCTTGCACTTGCTGCGGTTGCGATGGAGGGGCCTGGTGGGTCTGTACCTGTTGCTGAGGTTGGGGAGCGCCGTACGTATGATCAGCCAATGAAGCGCCGTTCTTGCGAAGGTTAGCCTCGAATGCCTCGACTAGCGCTCTCAGGTTAGAGCCCCAAATTCGTTCCTCGTCGTGTTTTAATTGTTGGCTCTGCTCAGGCGTCTCCGTAGCTGAAGAAGCATGCCGTGAGTAGTGGTAGTTTTGATTCTGCTCGAAGACACCAACTATGTCGTTCTCGAACTTTGCAAGCAAGGGTTTGACATTAGGATTCGAGACCACCGCACGGCAAATGCACCGCAGAAAAGCGGTGAAGAGCAGACGCTGGAAAGTGAGAGAATGAACGCGGAGTTCGACAACAAGTTCTCGGACGAGGGGCGGGAATCGACGGTGCTCGCATATCGCCTTCAGTTGGTTGTAGTTGGGCGATTGGTCAACAAACTGTCTGAAAAGCTGTGCTTGGTACTCGAATGTGGCCGGCCACATGGCTGCAATTTGCTGCATCGGGTATGGGAAATGGGAGAAGAAGTGAAGATAACTAGGCGATAGTATGTGGTTTGCATCAAGAACATCGTGCAATATCCTCTGCGCTTGTTGTAAACCTGGCAACGACTTCAACCCCGGCGGCAGCATGTGAGGGGCGTGGGTCATCAGACAGTAACATTGATGCATAGTAAGATAGGGCCAGTCTGACAGCTCAACAGCGTTCTGCAGCACAAGAAAGCGTTTCCTGTCCTGAGAGGCAGGCGATATTGGGGGTGCTGATGCCTGGAATTGCCCTAAGATCTGCAGACAGTCTTTCTTTGTATACCAGCCCTGGCTCATGAAATCAGGAGCCAAGGGGGTTGTAGGCGTGTTATCAGACTGTACGGAGCGAGATACAGGCCGGGATACTGGGTCTTGCGAGACTGCTTGTGGCAGCCCGTAGGGCGAGTATGGCTGAGGAGGTGTTCTACTGAGGCGCGGATCCTGGAATAGCATGCCCTGGGGCAGTTGTGGCGATGCCATCATGCCGAGCGACGGGCTGCGATTAACGGTCTGACCCATCTGACCCAGCATAGGACTGCCGATCTGTGAGTAGTGGCCGGACGGTCGACGCGGAAGGTCCGGCGGAGGATTCGTCGGGTTTGCTACCGGCCCTGCATAAGCCTCACTGCGCCTCCGCTTGTCCATTTGTTGCGCATATCCTTCATTGATTCTTTTTGCAGGAGCAGTCTCGTGGGGTGCTGGAGGCGGACAGCGCGATGTCTCCTCGCTTGGCGTGGGCGACGGAAGCACGCGGGCTGCCGAATGCCCGTGGTTGGCGCTGTTCTGGTGGGCGACGACATTTGGGAGCTGGGGAGACGTCGAGTTCGATAGTGGCTGCGGCTCGGTCTCGACGGTCGGGCGCGTGATCAGGTTCTCTGCGGGTGCGTGTGTGGAGGAGGGAACAGTAAACCTGGGCTGCTTGCGAGGCCTTCCGCGACCGCGCACGGTGAAGGGTAGTGGGTTTTGTGTGAGTTCGGCAGGAACGATGGGCGGCTGGGCAGGCGCGCTGGAGGGCAGCGGCGTCATCCAGCTCTTCTGTCGGCCCCCAAGGTTGCCCAGCGCATAGTTGAGCGTCTGGGCTGTCGCATCGTCTGGCACTCCTGGGGTCATGGCGTGACTCCCGGTGTGGTACATGCCGCTTTGTTATGTTGTGTATATTCGCTTGGAGTTACGCGCTGGTCGCCTTCGAGTGCTGGACATGGGCGAGTTGGAATGTGGGGAGTTCATGTCGCGCAGGGAGATTGTGAGCGACTCAGTGCATGGTAGGCGCGGCGGGTCGCGGGTGCCGAATGTGGATGTGGAGGGAGAAGGAGTTTTCGCTGTCCAGGCTGCCGCGAGACACGTGAGAGAAGGCGCGACGGGGTGAGGTGAACGTCGACGTCGCGATGGCAGTGAGCCCTCACGACACCCGATGGCATGGCGCACGGACAGCGATGTTTCGCGAACATGCCAGGTCGCTTTGGGCCAAGGCCATGGGCGCCGCCGGGGCTCTGGACGCCAGGTGGACGGCAAATCGTCAGCGGCCAAGTCAGAACCGCTCCAGGGCTGCCCGCTGCCGTACAAACCCACTCTGCCAATAGGCGCAGCGCCTAGTCGAGATTTGCTTTGGAGCGCCCGGTGCGTCCGTGGTTTTGCCAACCGACGTAATTCATATCGCATGCAGGCTAGGTCGCCTACTGCTTCCAAGGATGCGCATCGCTAGCTTCATGCCTCTCTGTCCCACCACCCAAGTATAGACACGACACCCCCGGCAGCCGCACGACGACGGGATCAAGCAATATACCTCCCCCCTCGCTCCAAACAACATCGCCACTTTGTTTCATTGCGCACCTGTCAGGCTGTTTCAGGTAGCGGTGGCTCGGTAGCCAGCATTTATAGTCTGCCAAACGTCCGACTGTTGCGCCCGCCTCGCCCGCCGATAGCGCGAACTCCCACGAGGATGAACCACCTGTACTGATCTGGAGACTGCCCGCATACACGCCCCCCGACCCGACCCAGTCTTGGAGAGCAGCTGTAAGCATGGCGCAACGAACCCACACCGAGGGCTGCCGGCCTGGCGATACCCTCGTCGTAGTGCGTATGTTTCCCCTCACCCGTGCTGCCACTGCGTCGCACATGCCAGCGACAGCTGCTGACAGCACTTGCAGACGAGTTCCTCGCCCGCAGTCCCGACGAGCTGAGCCTGAGGCGCGGAGACCGCATCGAGCTGATTGAGCGCGACGACGACTTTGGCGATGGCTGGTTTCTAGGCAAGAACACCGAGACGGGAGAGAACGGCCTGTTTCCTGAAGGTATGTTGCGCTATCGACGGCAGCACAGTAGTGCACATCCCCTATCTATCTGATCGTCATGCTTCCTTTTGCGAGCAACACAGCTGATGTATATCAGTATACACACGGCCAGCACCCAAACCAACGCCCATTCCGACCATGCTCTCGCGCAATCCCTCGCAAATGTCCGTGCAATCAGAAAAACCATCGCCTCAGCCCGGCATGGCCATTTCTGAGCCGCCGACCACCGCCGCACAGCCACCAGCTTCCACGAGCGCCCCTCCACCTTTAAAGTCGGCACCCACAGAGCCCCTGAACATCGCGTCGGGACCAGAAGTTGCTCGCCGAACATCTATACAAAATGGCCCGCGGAGCATCAGCATGACGTTGAGCGGGGAGGCGCCACCAGAAGACGAGACGATAGGAAGTCCCGTCATGCACGAAACGCTGAGCGTCATCGACGAGCACATCACGGGCATGAGCACGCCGCGCCACAGCGCTGTGGGCAAGGAGATACGGTCCAATGACTCGGGAAGCGAATACAGCAGCCACCACCGGCTGTCATACATCAACGGGCAGGAGACCGATGAGGAGGAGCAGAGCTGGCACACCGAGGAGGAGGTCAAGACATGGTCGCCTGCGCGCGTCGCCGAATACCTCGAGGACGCGGGTGTGGAGAAGAAGCACTGCGATGTGTTCCGCGACCAAGAAATCGATGGCGAGGCGCTGCTGGGCGTGGACCGCAACTTCATCTTCATGCAGGAATTCAATCTGGGCCCCATGGGACCGCGACTGCGCACGTGGATGAAGATTAACGCCTTGCAGTCCGAGGTCAAGAACGCGAAGGAAGCCGAAGCTGCAAGGACGACCCTTCTCCTGCCGCCTTCAGAGAGCCCCGACGAGTTTCCAGCCGATATGGGAAGGAGCAGGGCTGCATCAACTGGGGCGGTCCTTCCTCGCATACCGACGCTCAGGGAAAGCATCGGATCCCGAGGCAACACCAGCCGTCAGCACATCCCACGTGCAGCCTCATCCGCCGGCCGATCGTCTACCATCGACGCGACCTCTCCACTGATCCAGCACACGCCCGCCTCACCTACGCCCGGTTCGCCTAGACGACCCTCCGCTGCTTCCGTCCGAAGTATGAACCACAGCAGACGCCACTCTTCTATCGAATACGGGCAGGGACCACCCACGCCTAGCACGCCCAGTTTAATGAAGCCGCCTACATCTGCACCCATGGCCGCCCACGCACACAGGAAGACGCCATCATTCGACCGCAACTGGACCATGGGTTCGACATCGCTGTCCAAGTCCGTACAAGATATCGGCAGACCGGTCTCATCACATCACCATCATGCTTCAAGTACCAACGGAACTACGTTCGATTTCCGCGAGGCCGGCTTAGGCTCCGGTGATCTTGACCGCGGCTACTTTTCCGGAGGCGAGGTCGACAACCGCAAGAGTAGCAGGAACGTTCTGCGCAAGAGAGAAAGCGCCGCGAGCCATTCACGCAATGCTAGTTACACGACCGAAGGCGCACAGCGCGCGTCCTTCAGTCGCCGACACAGCCGAATCGGCAGCGCAGATTCGGCTCTCCGGCCAGCGAGTCCAATTTCCGCTGCCGCGAAACAGTACTACGGTACCAGCACCAAAAGCGAGCGCAGCTCTAGTGCATTCGACTTTGTGCGCCCTCTCAAGCCAGCAAGCGAAACGCATCCAACCGTGACCAAGCTCTCATATGATGCGCACAGCATTGACGCCATTGCGAATTCGCCCCACGTCGCAGGTAGCGAGACCTCAAGCACAGGTCGTGCATCACCTTCGCCAGCTGCTGTACCATCTCATACGCGCTCGTTCTTCAGCAGTAAAAAGGGATCACAATCTAGGGGTCTTCGAGCGATATCAGACGCGATAACCGGCGGCGAGAAGGCGAATTTGAGCTCCGCGGATGTTTCCACCACACAACACAAGGACTCACCGATGCAGTCACCCTCGCGGACGGGATCTAGCACACCCTCTGGCACATCACTGTCGAAGAGTTTCGAGCTTGAAAAGGCCGATAATAACAGGCGGTTTACCGCTGGCTCGACCACGCCCAAGGACGCAAAGAAAAAGGCCAAGAAGCATGGCACTAGTGCATATCTCAAGGGCCGTCAGCAAATCACTCCCCAACAAGCCATGGAGAACTGCGACTATAGCGGCTGGATGAAGAAGAAGTCTTCGAGTCTTATGACGACATGGAAGACGCGCCTATTCGTGCTTCGTGGCCGCCGCCTGGCCTACTACTACACGGAGAATGATACCGAAGAGAAAGGTCTCATCGACATCTCATCGCATCGCGTGCTACCAGCGAACAACGAGAGGATGACAGGCCTCCATGCGTCTCTAACAGGTGCGGCCAACTCACCTACATCCCCGCAAAATGCCACCATACAGACAACAGCATCTGCGGATAGCGCCAAAGGTATTCCAGGTCTGGAAGAAGACGTCTCAGGCATGTTCATCTTCAAGCTTGTGCCACCTCGTGCAGGGCTTCAGAAAGGTGTTCAATTCACAAAGCCCATTGTGCACTACTTCGCAGTGGATAGCCTTGCCGTAGGCCGACTCTGGATGGCTGCGCTCATGAAAGCCACAATCGACCGAGACGAAGCCCTTCCCTTTACGACCACCTACCAGCAAAAGACCATCTCACTGGAAAAGGCACGCGCGATGCGTCAACGGCCACCAAACCTCATGGACGAAGACGGAATTGAAGATGCCGAAAGGAAGAGCGAAATCTCGAAAGAGAGCATCCAAGAAAGCACCATTCACGAAGAAGACGAGAAGGGTCTTGCGATCTCGGGCCTCGATGACGCGAAGGCGCTGTTGGCGTATGCCGAGAGTCCCGAGGAACACAAACACGATAGCACCGCAACGGCGATTGCGATGTAGTCGACATAGCATTGTGTCTCCTCTTCCCATCTCTTCTGATACCATCCCGTTCGATACCAAGTTCAGTACATGCATTAATACTCGCCCGCTCCACGGATTGCTGTCATCGGAAACGATAGCAATTGCATCAGCGAGGCTTTGGGTCAGGCGTTCTTTCCAGCGATAGCGAAACCCACAACCATTTTTCTTTTTCTTTTTCTCATCAATATACCGTCCTGAAGGCTGTCTAGGTAGTCATCCTTCATTACAACAACATACCCCTCTCTGTTCTGCTTTGATCGGTGGATTTGCGATATAGCCTTGCGTGCGTCATATACTGCATCTTAGCATTATCGATGATGAGAATCTTTACCTTACCTCACCTGAACTGTCTTGTGTGTTTTATGATGGTGGGATGAAAGAGAGATCTAGCGAAAAGCGAGGCTTTGTAACTTGTCTTTGTCGAGCGCGGATAGATGTAGTTAGTGCCTGTATGGAGGGATGACAATGTGTAATAGTACGATTGATAGACTGAGTTCTGGACTTTGAATGACTGTGGGGTGCTTCAATACGTGACATTTAATGCCTAGGTGTCATAGCCTACAAGAACAGAGGTTTGCTTCGACGTCGTCCAAGAAGAATATGGCGGAACAGATACCCACTCTCACAGCGAACTGACGAGTTGTTGAAACTGTACATGTCAAGCTACCTTTACTATAGCAGAATACTTCATTTCATCTGTGTTACGCATACCGACCAAGTAAAGAGGCATGGCATTTTCATCGTCGCCATCTCTTATCACGACCGGCAAGTAGACGCAGTCGGTTTACCGCTAGCAACGATTACAGGAGCTCGAAGTTTGAAGGACGGCACTTAGGCCAAGAGCGACGACAATCACGTTCCCACGTCAAGTACAAGGCCGACGAAGGACGAGCAGTTGCGAGATTGTTTTAACATTTGTTTATTTGTTCTTCTTTACTTGAGTTAAGGTCCTGCGCAGTGCAGCCTTCCGTCCATCCATCCATCCATCCAACGATGTAGTATATAGTACTGAAACTTATGAATCTAAAGCGAGTGTCTTGGGGGGGTATCATCATCTCCATCTGCATTCCAAACAAATCAAACCACACAAAAAAAGCGCAAGCAAACCACCAAACCATGAAAAAACGCCAATGCTGATGCTGCTGTAACGCAAGACCATCGCTGTTGTTGAGTGAGGGACTCTCACATCACACTCCTCTTCCTCCTCATCTTAATCTTCAACTCACTATTCTCCCTTTCCTTCGGACTCTCCATTGGTGCAAACCAATCCCGGAGTCCACACTGCTCTTCCAGACTCCTGAAGAGATCGTCCACGCGATCAAGCATCCAGCCACTCCGTATACGCGCACCGGGCTTCGCGTAGCCTAGTTTGAAGCTATTGGAAATTGCGCAACTGCCCTCGTTGAAAGAGAATTGCATGCAATCATCCTGCTCCTCACACAGCGTACGGCAGTGTTCGAAAGATTTCCAGGCGTTGCGCTCGAGTTCGTTGGCCACGGCGGAGTGGTCGTGGGCGTTGTATTCTTTGTCTGCGGACATGTTGTCCCAGGCTGTGACTGAAGGACCGATCTTAGGGCGCACGAGCTCCATGAAGATGTCGCGGTGGCGCAGCAGAATCGGGTGTCTGTTGTACCAGTCCTGTTCGAAAGACCAGAGTTCTTGGATTTCGGTGGGCGAAACGTGGTGATACGTTACAGCCGGGTAGCACCAGAGGTCGCGGTCGATTTTGGAAGTCGCGGGATCGAGCGTCGCGGGGGAGTCGCCTTGGAAGTGGGGGAAGGCGCGGTGGAGGGGGATGTTTACGTCTTCGAGGACTTTGCCAAGAGCGCAGTCGCCGACCCAGTGGGTTTTGGTAAAGTCTTCGTACTCGGAGATGCGGGGGGAGCGTTGGGCGGAGACTTTACGTGCGGCGGGGGCAGAGAGGGCGAAGCCTGCGCCACCGTAGGCGAATTCGACTTCGTTGATGAAGAGGTGCTTGCCGATGTAGTAGGACTTGCTGTCATCGAAGTTGCTGAGGAATTCGAGTAGGTTGTTCCAGTTGACGTAGGTGTCGGCTTCCATGAAGAAATACCATTTGGCGTCTGGCTTCTCCTCGAGTGCCTGGTCGATCATGGGGAGAAACTTCCACTTGTCGAGCTGCCAGCCATCGTTGTCGGTTCGCAGGTAGTCACCCTGCGACGATCCGGATAGCGATGTGAGAACTTCTTGTTTCACGCCTCGTCTTCCGTGCTCTTGTAGTTGGTGGTACAGCTTGAAGTCGTCATTCGTCTTCTTCGTCTCTTCGCTAACTCCTTCGAGGACATCGTGGACGACGTGTCCGTCTATCTCCTCTTCCAGGTCCGAGTGTATAACATAGTGGGGGACGCAACGTAACGTGGTACGGAGGTGCACCGGCACCTTTTCGAGTGATTCAGTGGCCCCGGTTCGCAGGACGACCAAGACGTCATCGGCGAGCTTGGACTGCGGGCAAAAGAGTTCCTGGGGGTGGTCATGCGCGGAGGTCTTTGCGGCGTGGAAGAGCGGCGGGGTGGCCTTGGTGAAGATATTAAGGACGGATACGGCGAATACGGCGCAGAAGATTAGTCGGCATAGGAAGGAGCGATTAGGCATGGCGATCTAGTAAGGATGGTGCAGCGCCGGGCTGAACCGAGAATAGTCTGAGTAAAGAGTGTAGTGGGTGAAAAGGACAGTATAGTAATAAGAAGAATGAACGTGTGTATGGATCTCGCTAGTGTTCTGATAGAGAGTGGAGATGCGGTGCCGTAGCCATCGGATGCCGGCGGAGGTTGGGCAAAGCGGGGAGCGAGGTAGCAGCGGAGTGTAGTTCGTATGAATAAGGAAAGAAGAGGAAGGTTCAAGGGAGGAGGCATGCTCCTCTTGAGCGACTTGTAGGCTATGGCGATCATAACCTTTTGGCATGACCGTGTGCGCAAGTGGCCGAAGCGACCTGGCGATCAATGCCCCCGGTGTGGATTCGTCAAATGCGCCGGACCTGTCACGGCGTGTCATTCCCGTGCGAGTAGGATCGCCACAAACCGCGGTGAGCAGGGCATGATGATAATGGCGCGTTATGAAGCACGGCGCTGACCTTGCAGCATTGCGAATGCTACCCTGGGGCTGCGCCGTACGAGCTTACGGGGGCGTGAAGCTGCACAGTGGCAGAGTTTTGGGTGTGGTAATGGGTGCCGAGGGGCTGGTAACCTGGGGCATGAGGCGTTGCGCCTACCGCTTCTAGCGCTACGTCATGGCCCGTTTCAGGTGGCTGGTTCGGGCATCGCGGATTCGGATCGGCATTTCCTGCTGCCTCATTGTGGAAGTTTGTATCCTGGCGTTGATCACCATCATCAATCCAAATGAACGCGCGTCGACAAAAGGAGTACCCTCGGAGTGCCCTCACCTGATCTTTGTGAGGGATATTCCATGCTTCGACGTCCCATGGGCAGTTCACGATACCTCATTTCCGCCGTTCCTGTCAAGTCCACCACTCACGCTACTCCGCTTGGAGTCGTTCAACACTGAAAAGAAATTATGCGCGACAAAGTTCGGGTCGTGATACGAGAGTCCTGCCGATGCGACGGTGGTTCAAACAACGCGCATGAATGTTTTTCTTCTGTCCGCGAAGGAACAGCAGCAAACCACGAAGGGGTCTTGTTTCAATGCCTGTCTTCACACATTCTTCTTTGTCGGCTTCACAACATCCCCTTCCAGTCTTGCTTCTTTGATTCAATAGCCTTGCGTGTATCAACTGTGTATAAAAGCTAACCTCACGACTACTCCTTGTCTTTCAAAAAAGCATACTAACTTCCTCAACGCTCAGCGCCCGAATACGACCCAAGTAACGGCGAAGCAACGGCAAACCAGTCCAAAAGGAACGTTGCACTACCAAACTTCTACCATGAGTCAACAGTTTTTCCAACGGCAGCAGCCGGGTATCGCTGTCCAATATCCCGAGATTACTCAACGGCAAGTGTGGGCCCTCGCTGCCGGTTATGTACTTTACTTCGTTCTGAGCATTACGGCTCTGATATGGTACAACCGATATGTGGAAGGGAGAGATCGTCAGCGGTGATGCTGAGCGCGCATGGAGAACTGCTGCAAACGTAGAGCTCTGTTGATCAACAAGCATACTGTAAGAGTCGTTGGGTTGGTGCTGATGTTCGACCGGGTCCTCAGGTCACACGGGTTCGACCTTATTGTTTCCGAATACCCTTGGTGGCATGAGAGGTGGAGGGCGTTCTTTGGTGTGATATTTTCAACGCTGTTTTTTCCGCTTCTCGCGTCTTTTTGCTGAGATTCACCTTCTACTCGTTGGTCTACAGCCTGAATCATGAAGTCAAGCTTCACAAAATGCAGCGAAGGGCCGCCGCTCATGAAAGGGCACGCTCAACGGCAGTTTACATATACAACTACGGCTCACTACTCACTTGTGCAACAAGGTCATGGTGAGATGTAAGAGACAACTGGTTGCACCGTCCCAGAATCATCATATTGCTGAAAGCGTTGAAGAGCGATGTTGGAGTGTGCTGCTTCAGCCGCCAGCTGACATGTTGAACAAGCCAACACGCCCGTCATCTGAGTTGAGTTCATGAGTTCGGTAAGGACCCATTGGAATGCACACCAGGCCACGAATGAGTGGCACCGGAGCGATCTCCGACAGCTCAGTGTCTCCAACCCGCCAAAACAGTCGCTCGGCACTTTACACTTCACCCACCAAAGATCAGGACGGTTACCAGGACTGTGGAAAACGGCGCGAAACTATACAAGATGCATGCAGGCCGTTAGCTGGACGGTAGACAAGCCGCCGCAAGACAGTGGGGCGCCACGCATTTTTCATCACTAGTCACACCGACAAATGTGAACATGGACAAAGGCCGTGGTGGTACTCACCCAAGTATTTCTGCACGAGGGTTCCGGTGACGCTTTGCGATTAGCACTTGTAAATCCCGACTCCAACGCCTCCTACGTGGAGTGGCTTGCAGAATCTGCTCAAGAGCTTGCTCCGGCAGCACTCATTCCAAGCACAACTTCATCGCCTCTCATCATCAGCCTCATGTACATCCCGAGCAGCCGAAGAATGACGCTGCAATAAATTAAATCGCATAAATCAACCAATGAGCGCCCCATCCTTCGCAGCACGCGAAGACCCTTAGCCATTTCCATGTTCCATGCTAGGAAGAACATCGGTATGATTCTGAAACTGCGCTAAACCGCCCTTTGTTCTCCAGCTCTCCAACTCCTGACCTCACGACGTCCTTGTACGACCATCAGCAACTGTACATTCAGCCGCAACGTCCTTCAAAATCAAGCTTTTCGCGGAATGTTTATCAAACACCTCGTATATGCACCCCGCTGTGTCCAGCATCCAGCCAGCCAGCAAAACTCCCGGACGCCTCATTAAACGTGGTGGTCCGGGAATTACGTCCCGGCACTTTACCAGCGAGTAAGAAGGAGCCGACAATAGCGCCGCAATATATGAACCTCGCGTCCTAGTGCACCCATGTGTCGTACACCTCTTTGCCCACTACCACCGCAAGCCAAGTTTGACCGCTTACTCCAATAGATGAAAATGATTACTGTGGGCAAGCATGTTTGCTCTTGTTTTTTACACGTGTGCAGCGCTAACAGTGGGTGCTGACGTGCTGGGCGTTTCTTGAGATCCAGAAATCATTTCGGCTGCGGCCTTGTGCCACCGGTTGCAAGGGCTCTTAGGGCTGGTTGGTACCGTGTGGGAGGACGGGAAGGTGGCTAGGACAGGCGTTGATGGCGTTTTGTGGGGTAGATGGTAAGTCTAGATGATGTTTCGTCATGGGTGTTGGGATGGATGATGGAGAAGTAACTTGGCGTATATGGATATATAAACCTCACTGGTCTCTTCCAATAGGCCTGCTCAACGCAACAAGCTCACCGAATCCAACTCCCTTCCCCCAAAAACGATCTTCAGAACCGCCCGCCCACCATGGTAACCATCAAGCAACTCTCCCTCCTGGCCTTGACCACCGGCCTCGCCACCGTCTCCGCCCAATCCACAGGCAAAACAACACGCTACTGGGACTGCTGCAAAGGCTCCTGCGCCTGGGCAGGAAAAGCCCCCGTCAACAAACCCATCGCCACCTGCGACAAGAACGACAACCCGCTCACGAACCTAAACGCAAAGAGCGGATGCGAAAGCGGAGGAGGCGAAGCATACATGTGCACCGACCAGTCGCCCTGGGCCGTCAACGACGATCTCGCATATGGATTCGCGGCTGTAAAGCTGGCTGGAAAGACCGAGAGTGATTGGTGCTGTGCTTGCTACGAGTATGTCTACCTCACCCACTCCGAACAAATAACCTTGAATAAAGAATCTGTAACTAACAACCCACGCCCTCCAGGATGACATTCACATCCGGCCCCGTCTCCGGCAAGAAAATGATCGTGCAAACCACAAACACCGGCGGCGACCTCGGCGACAACCACTTCGACATCGCCATGCCGGGCGGCGGCGTCGGCATCTTCAACGCGTGTACCGCGCAGTTCGGTGCCCCGCCCAACGGCTGGGGCCAACAGTACGGCGGTATCTCGTCGCGATCCGAGTGTGATGGTTTCCCTGAGAAGCTGAAGCCGGGCTGCCAGTGGCGGTTCGATTGGTTCAAGAATGCGGATAATCCGAGTGTGAGCTTTAAGGAGGTTACTTGTCCGAAGGAGTTGACGGATAAGACGGGGTGTGTTAGACAGTAGGTGGATAGATGGGGTGATGAGGTGGTTTGGGTGGAGTGATTCGCTGTATATGATTATGATGGGGGTGACATCCTCTTGTATATATGAACTTATGAAAGAATGAACGATATAGATCAATGCGTTTGTCACACGAGAAGGGTGCGCGAAGTGTCAGAAGAATGTGCCGAAAACCTGGCAAACCGAAAAATGTATACAACGATCTATCTAATCTTGTTTGGTCGTAAACTCCTCCGTCTGACCAACTTCATGTTCATGTGAGCTCCCCGAGCTAGTCTGCGCCAGCTTCCCATTAACACCCGCAATCGCGCTCTCAACAGCCGCCGCCACATCGATATGGAAAAACGGTCTGTTTTGTCCATGTACAGTAGTCACCTTGCCACTCGGCAAACCCTTACTCCTATTAACAGCACTAATCTCATCCTGCGCCTCCTCGTCGTGCAACTTCGCCGCCGAGTTATCAAGAGGCGCGTAGCTGTACACTGGATTCCAGTGCTGGCGTGCTGCGAAACGTTCGCGGTCGATGTAACCGAAACCAGCGGTTGTCAGGGCGCGCTTGGTCCAGCGGCTGTTGATGGAGGCGAAGTGCCATTCTACTGTTTCGGGTGCGGCGTGGCGGTCGAGTTGGGCGCGGACGTCGATGAGTCCTTGGATTGATGTGACGTCGACGTTGTTGACGGCGCTGAAGTCTAGGATGATGGCGCGGAGGATGGGTCGGTTGTCGTCGACGTTGATTTGCTTTCCGCGACGTGGGCCTCGTAGAAGTCAGTAAGTTGAACAGCGCCCATTGCATAGACGAAACTTACCTGGGTCATTCCATGGCCGATCACCGATCTTTTGGTACTTGTCGAGTGTTGTAGGGCGAGAGATGGTCTGCGCGTGATGCACGAGTTCATCCATGTAGCCTTGCTGGTTGAGATACGTGAAGCCCTCGGTGAAGCGGTAGATTAGTACACCGGGATAAGGAGTCTCGATATCGACCAGCGGGTTTGAGCCATCCTTGCGGCTGATTGGGATAAACGCTTCACGGACAGCAGCGGAAGATCCAGGGGCGAAGTGACCATCGTCCTTGTTGGCCATTGTCTCTGGGCTGGCGATGTAGATCCGGACTCTGCCTAGGACAGCTCCGTGGGTGAACAGCTGACGCCAAAGTAGGAGTGCGAATGAGGCGGCGATGGTAACGTAGATGCCGTTTTCGATGTTCGTGAAGATTGTTACGAAGACACCTGCGAAGAAGATGACTACTTCCAAAGGCGACGTTTCCCAAAACTGGAAGACCACGTTGGGTGGCGTGATTAGATCGCCGACAGCGTGAATGATGACGGCGGCAAGAGCGGCCGATGGGATGTAGAAGAAGACTGCCGTCAAAGCATACAATGCGAGGAGGACGATGACTGCAGTGAAGATACCAGCGAGCGGGGTACGGACACCTGCCTTCGACTTGATAGCGGTTCGCGAGAACGAGCCGGTGGCCGGGTAGGCGCCCAGGAATGGACCGATAACATTCGTAAATCCAACGGCGACGAGTTCTTGCGAGGCTAAACAGCACGGTTAGTACTTCCTCATCCGAGACATGAGAATGACTTACGGTTGATGACGTAGTTGTTGATGCGCCCAAAAGACTTCGAGATTGCGATGTGTTCGAGAATCAACACGATAATCGTGACTGGAATGTCAGGCGCGATTGCCGAGAGAAGCTTGGTGTCCATCTTCGGGGCTCCAGCGTGCTGGAATCCTCGTGGCACACGGCCCAGAATCTTGAACTTCGCCATCTTGACATCGTTCTTCGCGTTGTGGAGACCTGGGATGTCCTTGTTGGCAAGCCAGCTGATCATGATATAAAGCAGAATAACGAAGGCCATCCGTAGTGTGCTGACGAAGAACCAGACCTTTTGCTTCGATGGCTGCTTCTTCGACATGAAGTTGCAAAAGATGCGGACAGCGTAGAGCATGAAAAGGGCAGTCAACCCCATAGCGGCATCCAGTTTTGTGCGTCCAAGGCCTTTGAGGGTGTCGATGATGACCAGGTATGTGGGACCACGTGTGTTGACGCCAGAGATGCCCATGAGCGCTGGTACCTGACCGGCTCCAATGGAGATGGCAGCGCCGGTCATGAACGAGGTGATTGCAACCAGAGGAATAAGCTCGACGATCCTTCCGAGACGTGTGAGACCAATGAACAGGAGAACGGAACCAGCGATGACGGAAAGAGCCCGAGCGATGTCCACGGCTTCGATCTCCGGCTGTTTATCCTGGATTTTGGTGACAATGTTGCCAACGATGGTGCTCATAACGGCAACAGTACCGATTGTGATGTCCTTGGATGTAGCGAAAGCCCAGTAGAGAATGAAACCGACGAAACTGGTGTAGAGTCCATACTCAGGAGGCAGCTTCGCCAGCAAAGCGTATGCCATACCTTGGGGAATAACGACAAAGCCAACGGTACATCCGGCGATGAAGTCTCCGAATAGCCATGTCAGGTTGTAGTGGAAGATCCAGTCCCAGAAGGGAAACAAACTTCTTAGGTAGCGTTTTGTGGCGGTTGCTGATGGTTTGAATCGAGAAAGCCATTCCTTCGCGGTCGGTTCGCGCTCGACGTCTACACTTTGTTAGCTACTGCCGGATGACAGACTAGACAGTATTTACATGTTTCCACGGAGGATATTGATGCAGCGCCAGAGACCTCGGGCTCTTTTCGGTAGTCAAGATTGATTCCAAGCACCTTGGCTACTTTCTGACCAGCGGATGCCATGTTGGCGGACGTCGTCAGCGAGGGCTGTGTTCTGGGCTCCTAGGATTCAGTGGATAAGAGGTTAGAGAAGTCAAGTAAAGCTCCGGCAGTATGGAAGTCCCCAGAGTCGCGCGCGTTGATATAAGGTAACGAGTATCTAGGAGACCCGACGTTTTGCCAGACTGAGGGAAGATGGGTGCAACCTTATAGCAAGCTGTGTGAACGAGCCCCCCGTGGAGAAGTAGTGGGAGAATGTCAACTTCGGTCAAATAGAAATGCCACATAGTTCCAGGTCCAAGGCGGAGGCACAGCCGCATGTGCTATGGGCCGACGCCATCCCAAGGATTTGACGTCTAACAAGACGGCACATTGCGCTTGGCGTGGGCAGAGCGTGCGAGAGAAGCTTTCCGTGCAAATCACAGTACAGCATTGCTATCACTGCACAGCGCCCGATCATGACGTGCTTTGCATTGAGCAGAATCCTACTTATTGGCAGATGGAAGACGAGGAATTTGGCAGGCTGGGCTCAGCGAAGCGTTGAGCTTGTGAGGTCTGGGCTTCCGAAGGCGGAGATATGGCGTTTGAGGCGTTGGCGGATCGCGTGGGAGATCTGGGGTCGCTGGTTGGCCATGGCTAGCGTACACCTACAATGTCCTAAACATCATCCGCGCAACCAATCTGTGCAGTTACCTCTTTGTTTAGTTATCTTCGAGTTCTTCAACAAGAGATTACCAACGAGAGAAAGAAAGGTGGACATGCCCAGCCTTGCATTATCTCAACAGACTGACATCTGGTGGGAACTATTCGCGTAACGTTCGCAATTGATGCCAAGGATTGCGACATCTCGGTTGGCGGCATTGGCACCGAATGCGATGCTTACCTGGAGAGGTCTACTGCAGCCGCACTAGCGCCCGAAAGACGGCGCTGTAAGTAGGCTGTCACACAGGCCGGCAGGTGTGAAAGCCTAATGCACTGAAACAAATGGCGAGCATGCAAGCGCGCCCTTTTGTGTATCTTCGAAAGATTCGGGACGTTCCGCCTGAATGTGGAAATCAATCCGATGTTTCGATGGAAACATTAGCGAAGAAGGTAGTTTTTGTGTGCAGAAACGGAAGAAGATGCAATCTCATTGCTGAGCTCTTGGACGTGGTTCAGAACTCAAGGGTCTCCGCAAAGCCACATTCGGGATCGGTAATCTGGGTAAGGTTCCAGCCTCATTTGCAGCGTAATAAGCGCCAGATTCATCTCCAGATGCTGCACAACCAGGATATCGGGTCGAGATCACCCATGCGCGGACTTTCCAGCTGAGCTCTTACCTGAATCGCTTAGACTATGCGGAGCGACTTCGTGGTAGCACGCCATCTGAGGCATGTATCACACTCGCGCGGGCCAGCGAATCGACACGCTCTTCGAAGAAGCAACTGTTCAGCTACGCACGCGCTCACGACCTAGCGGAATGCTACTACAACCAGCCTGTGTCGCCTGTTCAGCCCGCGTGCTACGATGTGTAATTGTCCAAGATGCTTGGATGCCATTGGTTTGCCACGCTATAATGCATGCAACCAGGACCAACGACGTGGGTCCCAGCAAGCACGAGCCGAGAGTCTGGAACAGTACGAAGTCTGCATGATCTGCGGGTGTTCCGACGCAGCATGAGGCCACAACCTCGTGAGGGTTGATGAAGCGAGTGGCGGTTCATCCCGGACGTCTGGCCTTCCCAGCCCTATGCACCTTCGTATGACATCGCCGAGGGTCTGGATTTCGTAAGAACGTGGGATGGCCGACTACGACGGGCTGACTGTTGTCCTTATGGGGGTTCATGTCGGTCACCCCCTAGTCGGGCAATGGACGCCCGCAAGGAGGGAGGACTCGAAGGCATCGTGGTATTCGTTCGAGGGGAGTTGTTGCGGTAATGAAAGTAGTGAATCACGACGTGCTTGAGCTTGGTAGCGCTCTTGAAGATCGATAATGCGTGATCTGGCGAATGTCAGTACATTTGCGAATTGAGGCGCCCTCGGCTGTGAATGGCGCGTGCGAGATGCTGCGCCAATTGTAGCGCCACGCAAATTCAGGAATTGTGTAAGATCCAGATCCGTCGTGGATAGACATAATGTTGGTGTTCTGTAGTTGATGTGGGAGAAGCAGTCTCGCGTGAAGCCCCCGATGGAGCCCTGAAGCGATCACGAGATTACGTCATCGACCTTCGCGAAAACCAACACGCGACGCTGACCTCAGCTTCCAGCACGCGACAATATGTGTGTCCTTTCGATAGGGCGAAATGCAGGTAAATCTCGATGCACAGCTGACTGATATTCTAAACTCCGTTTCTCGTCGTTCGGTGAAGCCTTAACGCCATGGAAAGTCGCGTTTCGCTCTTTGATGCGTCTACGGGTGCCGATTAAAGCGGAGTGAGGGGTCGAAGGAAGCAACGATGACCTCAGCCCTGACCGGGGCGTAATGCGACATTGCAAGGTAATAAGAGGTATATGAACCCTGGATTCAGCAATGGTGGAAGCGCGACAACTATACACAGGTGTGGCGACTCGTGCGATGACTTCCAAAACCCTTCTTCTCCGGGGCGGTGTCGCTCTCATTCACGATGCAAACAACCACGTCGTTCCCACCAAATCCGATGTTCTTGTCGAAGACGGCAAGATCATAAGAATCGCGCATGATATCAAACCATCTGAGGCAACCGAGACTATCGACTGCACTGACAAGATAATCAGCCCAGGCTTCATCGATACACATCGTCATGCTTGGCAAACGCAGCTCAAAGGCAGGCATGCCAACGAACAGCTGCTGGACTACATGGTGACTGGTACGGCTTCATGTGGGACAACAGGATCTCCTTTTGACAAAGAGCAGGCAACTCGCAGTCTTTCCAATACTCGCCCGAAGATGTCTTCTACGGCCAGCTCGCCAGTTTACTGGAAAGCATTGCAGCTGGCACAACCACGATAGTTGAGCACGCACATATCACCCGCTCACCCGAACACGCCAAAGCTGCCATCGCAGGTACTGCATCTTCCGGCATGCGCTCGGTGTTCTGCTACACTCCAATCTCGCTTGTCAAGCAGTTCAACCCCCTCACCTGGAATCCAAATCTTCTCGAAGACTGGGTTATGAACACCTTCGAAGAACTCGCCGATAAAGGACCTTTCGGAGACGGCAGGGTAACGCTGGGTTTCGCTTTCGACTTTTGGTTTCTGCCTGCAGATATGATCAAAGGCATATTCGCCAGGGTGAATGCCAAAGGCGTCAAGACGATTACCACACATGGCTCTGTATCGCTAGGAGGTAGTGTGATACAAGCAGCGTCGGAAAATGGTCTACTAGATGAGAAGATCATCGTTTCGCACGGTGGTACGATTGTCAAGGCTGACGCTGAGCTTTTGAAGGCCGCTGGTGCATTCGTGAGTTCGACCCCGAGTTCAGAACTCCAAATGGCCATGGGGCGATCCTACTGCTTCGACGCCTCGTTCCCGGATGGAGGCGTAAGCGGAGATTCGATCGGACTGCAGGAAAATGCCGCGCTCGGTGTTGATTGCCATTCCGCCACGGCCGGCTCCATCATCGCTGAAGCAAAACTCGGCCTCGGTAATGCGCGAAACCACTACAACGAACACATTATGAAACAAGACAAGATTCCACGAGCTCTTCCGGAGAGCCTCAGCGTCGAGGCCGCCTTCAATCTTGCAACGATCAAGGGTGCAGAGGCTGCGAACACGAGCAGCGAGATTGGGCGTATCGCGGAGGGGTACAAGGCAGATCTGGTCATCTTCGATGCTCTGAGTCCTAGCATGGTCGGCGCTGCACAACACGACCCAGTCGCCGCCATCATCCTACACTCCAGTCCAGCTGATATCGAGACTGTCATTGTCGATGGTATCGTAAGGAAGAAAGATGGGAAGCTACTGCCAGTGCATGTAGACAGCGGCGCGAAAGAGATGATTGGTCATGATACTCTCGACTGGCCCAGTATTGCCAAAGAGATTGTCTTAGGCAGGGAGAAAATGCAGAAGGAGATTGACAAGATCGACTTCGACGAAGCATACGAGGCAATACTCAAGATGTTTCATGTTGACAAGACGAAGTTGGTAGATTGAGATCTGTAGAGTATCTTCGGTACCGGAGAACGCTGTCTCGATGCTCAAGCCCTGGTTGGAGGCGCTAATCGTTATCGTTTTGCTGTTATACATCGTAGTTTGTATGGTAATCGGCCCTCAGCGCGGGCGCGACGCGTTGCATTACACTGGATTTGGTTAGTCAGTCAGCACTTCCTTCACCCCAACCTCACAGGGAGCAAAAGTATTTAATGCTCTCCTCGCTGTGCAAACTTGTGGAACCACCTTCGCCGTCCTTGATCTCTTTAATGTGTATTGTTATTCTGAATTTTGCCTAAACGAAGGACAAGAACGCCCACCGTCCGTCTCTATGCCGCCGAACGAAACAGGGTACTCGGCGCCGAAGGAGCTTGATCTAAAGTTCCGCGCCTACAGACATGCAATCATAAGACACTCGAAGTATGAGGTTCAGGTACGCGACGTCGAAGCACGGCTATCTCGCTCGCTTGGGTAAGGCCAGGAGGCCTTCACCACTCTCCGTCCAACGACTTATATCCTGTACTCAACTTACTACATAGACTGCATGACCATGTTTGGGAAGAAGCTATACTATGAGTCCCTCTATGGCTATGAGAAAGGCCAACTGCAGCTGAAGAGGGTATTGAGCCATGGCGATGAGGTGGAGGTGGAAGTAAGCGTCTGTTTACCAGACGGCAGTGACGTTTGGGAAGGAAGTTTTACGGGTTCGTGGCCAAATTCACGGATGCCTGCGCTCGGAAAGGTTCCCGTGGTCTTGTCTAGAGCCACCAAGAACTTGCACAGCATGCGGCCTCCCTGGCCCATGACATTGATCTTTCTCGAAGATGGGTACTTGAGAGTAAATTACGACGGCCATGATGTTCACAGTTTCTATGCTGTTGCTTAGGGTATCTCAGATACCACGGAACTCTAAGTGCGAAATATCTGGTCAGGAGTGGTGGGAGGAGACACCGAAGGGACTGGTTATTCCAAGGTTTGATGCGTTTCGTTCCTACTCGGTTGGCACCCGTGGACTTTCTTCTCTCCAGATTGAAAGGGTGCAAACTTATCCAAGTCTCTACTTATTGTAAAAACTTGCGGTGAGAGATGTGAGCAACTATATTGCATCTGAAAAAGCACAAGCTATCGAAGAGGACACAAAGGTGGGCAGCATGTCTGGAGGCAGCTCTAGCCTGATCGAGTTAGACCAATCAGGTGATGACGTGCACGGTGACAACCGACCCAGCCGTAACATCCGCAGGTCTTTTCATTCCATCTTTACTTCGACCACAAAACATTTTCATTCGGCAGGTGATTCTCAGTCTGCGCTTTGCATCATGGACAAGCGCATTATATCAAGAAAGGAGCGTGAGCGAGTGGAGCTACGCAAGTTACCCAAAGACCTGCGTCGTAAAAAGGAATGTCGCAAAGTAATTCGGCAGATTCTCAAGCAGCGCAAGGCTCTTAGTTTTCCTAGTGGCGAAAATCCAGGTCGAGACGACAACGACTGCGCTGAGCGCGGCATCCAGCAAATTGAAGCACGGCTTAATCAACAGCTGCAGCAAGGCCACAGGCCCTTGGTTCCGTTGAAACTCGCGACTTACATTCTTACAGCGAAGAGCTTCATCAAGGATACTACAGATGGGGATGGAAACTGCATTCACGATGGTTCGGTCCATGACGATGCGCCCGGTCGATTGTACATCGAGAAAATTTCGAGACAAGGAGACGACGTTGAAGTCAAGGCGAACTTGTGGTTCAAGTTAGGTACGAGGACCTGCCTCAAAGAGCAGGTTGAATTTACTGGATCGTGGCCAGATCTCGAAATACCCGCACTTGAAGAGATCTCAGTAAAATTCTGTGACGAATCGCAGGTCCGTTACAGAGGTGCATCGCAGAAACAGAAGGAGATGAACCAAGAGTCAATGCGAATCACTCTCGTCTTCCTCCGCGACGGCTACTTGAGTATGAGAGCTCAGGCGGTACCATTCTACACGATAAGGGAAGATATTGAGTTCTATGGCATCAAAACGAGTAAAATAAAGGAAAGAGACAGCGGACTAATTGAGCGTCTCGAGGACAGCGACCCTGAGACAACTGAGCCCAGCGACGAAGACACCACAGACAGCGAAAGCGACAGCGACAGCGATATTTGGTACAGCGATTACGACAAGGCACGAGCAAAACACGCGAAGCAAGAAGCGCGTGGCAAAGCCATCGAAGCATGGCTTGAGGAACGCATTGCTTCAGGAGAGGAAGAAACCGTCGAAAGCATGGAAGCACGCAGAACAAGTCTGGAAGATTATAACAAAGTTCTCAAGTGGAATCTCTGGTCTACTTCATATCTCGACATGCTCGTCGCTAAAAAAGGCTGGCGAACTGATAATGAATTGTTCCACGGCGGCGGTTGCGGCGACTTCAGAATTACAACATACGGCCGGGTGGACGGTAGGCCTACTAAGGGCACCCTGACTCTTCCACCGCAGTACGATCACTTCCCAGGCGATCTTAAGTGGACGATGGAGAGAAGCGTTGTAAACTCTAAGCGACTTAACGCCATCATGTCCACCGAAGACTCGCCGCATAAACTGAAGTTTCGCATATGCTTTGTTGAGAATGGGCATATGAAGATACGCATTCCAGCTCACGAGATTAGAGGAAGCAGAGAAGACGGTCTCATCGACTTCTACGCTATCGCTGAGGACTTGCCAGGTTTTCGTCCTCATCAAAGGCGGCGTGGTGTGGTTAGAGAGTGGTGGGGAAAGACGCCTGATGGACTGGTGTACAACCCGCCTACCGGCGCTGTAGAAGATAGTCGTAGCGAATGTTCGGACCGTCCGGATCATTGTACGCACTTCGATTCATTGAACCCCGAGTTTTAATAAATGATTGTATCTTACATTGTTCGTCGAGTTAGTGGACCGTTTTTTTTCAATGCGGCGAGTCAAAGACGGCTAGTGCAGCCCCTTTCCGTAACCATGGACACCGTTTCGAGCCTTTTCTGGCCACGCAAAACGCGTCGCAACGTCACATTTCGAACTACACTTCTGTTACAGCTACGCCACATACCCAGATCAACATATTTTCTGACGTCAACATGGCATGCCCAAATGGTAAGTCTGCCAAGGTACCGTCGTCTAGCGCGAAACTAACCACGACAGTCACGATAGGAGAAGTGTTTATGAGCCCAAGCGAAGAATTGAAATCCTTCATAGACCGTACGCCAGAGTTCAGTGTCTTGCGCGATCGGTACTAATAAACTACAGGGATCGATGAACGATGGTCTAGTGCTGGGTACGGCGCAGAAGCTACATTGAAGCGCATCATGTGCTACCAAGACGCTGTAAGACACTATGCCGAAGCAGTACAGTCTTACGGTCGCATAAAAGCCTGGAATCCGGATTACCAAGCTTTCATGGACGCAATGCACGATTGCCTGCTAGATGAGGGCATTCCTGAGGCGCTGCTCGTGCATCTAGAGCAGGTACTAGTCAGGCTTTGTGACGAGCAGTTCTGGGGAAATAATGATGTTGGCAAGGAACCGGTATCACAAGAGCAAGTCGAGCAGTTTCTTGCACAGTACGCCGAAGCCGACAAGCCCAAGCCCGAGCCCGAGCCCAAAGGAGACAGCCCGAGACAAGCTTGGGCACGGTACATAGAAGCAGAGTTGGAGGACCGGAGAAACAACCCGCCTAGGGGTAGGATCGTGATAAGACCAGGAGAAAGCGACTCGGACAGATTGGACGGAGACACTTCGACCGAGGACGACATGTCTGGAGTCGAAGACGATGTGCCCGAGGACGACATCGCTGAAGACGGTATGCCCGGAGTTCATGCCGCTGAGGATGACATACCCGAGGACGAGATGAACGTGTACGAGGAGCTTCCGCCAGATCCGCGTGTATTCGCGAATTACCTGAAAGAGAAGAGGGCACTCGCCCTCAAGAAGCACCAAGAATACATCGCCAAGGGATGGGCCCTGGTTCGATGGGTTGACAAAGAGATCGCACAAGGCAGAGAACATCCCGTGGGAGACGTCAAAGGCGAATGGGCTCTCTACTCCGATGTGCACCATCAGATGCAGCAAGACAACTGTGAAGACATCACGGACATGGAAACCAAGAACCTACACCTCCAACGCGGGAAGCTTTTGATACGAGATTGCGTTGGCGAACCTGGGTATGAGCTGGTGTTCAAAATGCCTTATCCTTCCGAAACGCCGGGCCTGAACTTTAACATACCAAAGATTAGTGTTCCTTCTACAGTCGCTTTAGAGGAGACCTTGTATTACAATAAGCCGGGGATTCCCGAGCGATGCCTTCGATTCCTGGGAAACGGTTATCTCTGTCTCAGCATACCTGCATGTTTGGTCGGAGGCGAGGGCGAAAAGCCCATCGCTTTCTTTGCTGTCTCACGCACGAAGGACAGGCATACCCGCGAAATGGAGTGGGCGAAAGTGGATGATCGATGGGAGTACCAAGGGTCTTACACAGAGGGCGACTCCGACCCTGAAGAGTTTTTCTGTTCTGCCGAGCATATGGGGGAAAAGTGTCCCATTGAGGACTGCCCGAAGCATGATTTGGAATTGAGGGCGCAGCTTGAGGAGCGAAACCGAATGGCCTGTATCGATCCTGGACCTCGGAGAGTCTACCAGAGCCCGGGTTGGATAGCTCTTTTCGGCACAAGGACGGGGTTTGAGTAGACCGGACGAGACGCCAGGCCACCTACGTAGGATTAGCTTGGCCCAACAGAATCATTGATACTGCCAGCCACTCATTCTTGCCAGCAATAAAATAATGAGTGCGGGATTAATAAGAAACTTGCTTTAACAGAGAAGGCTGGGTGAAAATTAAAGCTGCTTTTCGGTCTCATTCCTCGGACGCGACGCGCTAATGACCCTTGCACGCTAATCAGGGGTGAACGCTTCCTATCTCGTCGCATTGGAGCGTGCGTATCGTTCTCGGAATGGTTTCCGGGGCAGCCTCCTCACCAGTCACCAGTAAACACACACACAACATCCCAATGGCTCCAATCAAGAAGAGTCCACACGTCAAGCGTATGTGCAGCATAGCTTGGCTAGGAAAAAACCGCTTCTAACAATTCACAGCAGCTACGCGCAAGCTTACACGGGACGGCAAAATCAAGGATTACTTCCGAGTCGTTCCGAAAGAACCTCCTGTCTCTGCTTCGGCTTCTGTTCCTGCACAGCTTTCTGTTTTCGCAAAACCTTTCGTTCCTGCAAAGCCTGCTGTTCACGCAAAGCCTCCTGTTCCTGCAAAGTCCACAAACGTCAGAATCGATGAACACCAGGACCGATCAGATGTTGGTGCAGCGACGAAGGGGCCGTCGAAACCCAAACACGAAGAGCTGCATTATGTTGGGTTCGGGCAGACCGATCTCGAGCGCATAGGAAGAGCTATGCTCGTCGAGTATCAGAACGAGACTCAGCTCGCTTGGTGGGCCACAGACTTGACCTATTTCGACCGCTTATCAGAAACTCTCCTCCTCCAGTATGAGAAGGAGATGGTCAAGCTTCTCGAGAATAGGAGAGCGACGAAATATGCCCGGTCTTGGTCCAACCCGGGATCGACACGTAAAAAGAAACAAGATGCCGATGTGGAAACGCGAATCGAGTTTGAGCGCGAACAAAAGGCTATCATCGCCAAGTATGAGACGAAGATGATCCAGCTCATCGAAAACAAGGAGGCGGTGGAAGATCTTCTGGGAAGAGAAATCCACTATCAAAACGACGTTTTACGAGCTTATATCAATCTGAAAGAGAAGCTGCGTACTCGGAACGATAACAACGGCAATGTTGCTCTGCAGGGTCCACAACCGCCGGCCTACATTCGCGGAGAATATACACTTTATTCTGATGACATGTTGCGAGAAGGGATTGAGCAGAGGCCACACTGGTTCAAAGGGGATGTCTTGCGCTACTGGCGCACTGGTACCTTACGACTGGGACAACGTTGGGGAGACGGTATAGGTCCTGGCGCTGAAGTCGAACTGGCCAAAAACGCCCACCGTATAACTTTTACATATACTGCTCCAGAACATCCGTCGACGCAGTCGCAGTCTTGTGCAGCTTATTGGCACAGTAATAATGTCACAGCAGAGGCTGAAATTTGGTTCTTGGATGGCGCACATCTGTTGTTAGACATCGCGGATATCTCTGGTGAAACAATCCACCTTCATGGAATTCTGGAGAGGGACGAGGAGGAGATGTCAGAATGGTGGCCGGGAATGCCGGAATGGAAGCCGCAACCTCATTACAAAACACCGTACAACCCTGTCTTACCCCAAGGCCGGACTCGATATCTCGCACCTACTGCGGCCACCGGACAGGACGTCCGCTGTCAATAATGTACAATATACCTGTTTTCTTTAGCGAAGATGATGCGTACCGGTTCAAATGTAGGCCCTTTTAAAAAGAGAAGGCTGGTTTTCGATATCTTGAGTCGGCCCGTGGTTTTTAGGTGTCAAGCCGTGAACGCGACTTCGACACGCTAAGGTATCACAAGCGCTAGTGGAGGCTGGTCGCGTCTTCTTCATCTATAAAATGGCTGGCAGTGAACGAAAAAACGAAGAGGAGTTCAGCTTCATACAATTGCTTCGGATTACAGCTGATCCTTGAGTAAGTGCGCGTTCATTTTCTCTGAGACGCGGAGACTAACAACTAGATACAGCGATATTGCACAAGGGCACCGAAAACCACTGCAAACTTGTGCCTCAACAAGCAGGACCTTCCGGAACATTTGCAGCTATGAACACTCATTACGTCGAATCAGCACAGACAATGGTTATCGCACCCGAGGAGAGTGATTCAGACCCGTGGAGCTCGAGCGACGACGAAGATTCCTCTAGTGAAAACGAGACCGAGAGTGGAGGAAACAGTGCGTCTAGCGCGTCCGACCCTGATGAAGACTACGGCCTTCCACCCGCCGTCAAAAGTGCATACCATCTACATCTGAAATACGAAGATAAAGCTATGCGTGCCTTGGAACATGCTACGTCGATGATAGAAGAAGAAGAGTCGACACAAGAAGCCGCTAGCGGATCAATCAACGCCCCAACCTTACCTATCTACGGTGAATATACGTTGTATTCTCCCGTATACCTCCAGACTCACTATAAGAACTTTCCAACTCTTTGGACCGACCAGTTCGCCAGCACATGGACGGCAGGCAGTATCTGTTTCGAGAAACATTTGGGAAGTGATGGCGATCTTGGGGCTGAATGTGTAATCCCTGGGATCGAACGTCCCCTTACATTCGGGTATTTCGAGGCATTGGACCGCGTTTGCCAGGGAGATCGCCGCCCGGAAGACGATGGTGTCATTTCTCCGAACGAGGATACAAAAGGCATATCACTGTGGTTCTGTGAGGGTCCATATCTGATCATTGCGATACCACCGGAAGAACTGGGTGGTACTGCTGATGAGTACCACTACGTGTTCGTTGGGATCCTGGATAAAACAGAAGAAGACATGGCAACTACAGGACTCGTAACGGACTATAAGAGCAGATCAGCATCACAAGACGAAGCGCCGTACACCTTCACTTTACCCCAAAGTCGCACACGATATCTTGCGCCGACGTCTTCGACTGGACCGAAACCCAGCGATCAAGGTTCATGTCAGCTATGCAGGCGTGCTGATCTCTTTTCCGGTAAGTATACATTCTAAGCTCGTGTCAGTACCTCAGCTAATGTGACAAAGTTCACAAACCAGGACGAACAAAACTTGAGAAACCAGAAGCTGCGAGCGCGGGCCCAGCAGGTACTGTACCACCAAGCGAAAGTCCGGATGATGTCTACGAGAAGGCCCTTGCAAAACAATGGATCTACCATTTCAACTGGAAGGATTTCGCATTCTTTGTGTGGCAATCGATTTTCCGTCGAAAAGCCTTTCCCATGGAGTCCCTGCAGGGAAAATGGGCACTGTATTCAGTTGATTACCTTACCTTGACACGTCAGTCATGGTGTAAACATCAAATCAACTCGGACTACAGCGTTGGAACATTACGCATAAATACATGTGGCTACAGCGTCAACCAAAGCAAGTACTACCCACAGGGAGCCTACTACTACCCACAAGGAGCCGAGTTTCGTTTAGCTGGACAAGATACGTATCTGTGGACGCCATTTCATGTCCCATACAGATCGACAGGGGATCAGGAGAAGGAAGAGCAGTATCTTATGAACCGGCGTACGGGGGAGAAACGTCGGTTCTATGTGTCTTACTTTAGTCATGGCATATTGCACTTTTGGATCCCTGCGCAATCGATGGGAGGGAAAGAGCGTGAGAATGCCGATGTTAACATCTACGCTGTACATGACTGTGCGCAAGAGATGGAAAAGATTTGGGAACTGTGCCGTGTAGAAATGGGTGACTGTGCGCAAGAGATGGAAAGGATTTGGGAACTGTGCCGTGTAGAAATGGGTGCAGATCGGAGTAGCTAAAATGAGTTGCGGTCTTGATGTCCGTGTGCACGCGACTTACTGCTGATCGTCAGAATTCTAGAACATCGTTTCCAATACGTTACAGTCTTTCGTTGCAGTGATTGAGTGTAGTTTGTAGTTGCATCGTTGAAAAAAAGAAGAAGGAGAGATCTGCGTTGCGGCTCCCCAGTCGAACGTCATCCAGTCGGGTGGCGCAGGAGCTTGGACCCTGAAGCATCCCCGAAATCCAAAGCTTCCTCGAAAGATATCCCCAACATCACTACAATCGCGCCGAATACCCAATTCTTTGACCTTTTATTATTGAAGTGCAGTCTCTGCATATTACCTGATCGCTAAACATACCTCATTCGCCACAATGGACGTCAAAGAGCCCCTACTACCGTCCGACCCCCCGCCCTCGTATGAAGATGCGCGGAAGTCACCAATCCCACAAAACAAGTCGGCATCGGGCACACCATTAGCGAAGAGGCCACCTCCTCCGCCACTAAATCTGCCAGCGCTGAATGAGTTGAGAGGATCGAGAGTTGTGCTTGCGAGCGCGTCACCACGTAGAAGACAGCTTCTCGCACAGGTAGCATCACATCTACCCGGCCATGGACATGCCAGATACTGACTTCTATCAGATCGGCCTCACAAAAATCGACGTAGTCCCCTCCAAGTTCGCCGAAAACCTAGACCACTCGCTCGGCGCGCTGAACTATGTCCTCGAAACCGCATCCGCCAAAGCGCATGACGTATACAAAACCGAGATTAACAATCGCGAGCGCGGCGAACCTGCCATTGTTATCGCCGCCGACACAATCGTAGTATCGCACGCCGGGCGGATACTGGAGAAGCCAAAGAGCGAGGCAGACCATATAGCAACGCTGAAGATGCTGAGAGATGAGGGCGCGCACAAGGTTATGACCGCCGTTGCGGTGATGAAGCCATTAGAGTCTGCGGTAGATCCGGGATATGCCATGGAGACGCATGTTGAAGAGACAACGGTTATGTTTGATCCTACTGGTACTTCTTCCTGTTGAGACATGGCTGAATTGAAAGCTAACACGAGTAGTGACCGACGAACTGATCCTCGCATACGTCAAAACGCGCGACGGTAACGATAAAGCAGGCGGCTACGGTATACAGACAGCGGGCGCGTGCCTCATCGAGCGTATAGAAGGGTCATACGACAACGTTGTCGGTTTGCCGTTACGGCAGACGCTGAAGCTGATAGAGAAGGTCATGGAGCCTGAGGAGGAAGAGGGAGACTTCTTTGTGGACAGCAGAGAGGAAGAAGAGGAGGAGTAGCACAAGAACCTCCAAGTACATCAGGCGAGCGATAGTGTATGGCATGCATACAAATTTCCACCTGGGCGTAAGAGCCTTCGACGACGGGACTAAGCATGACATCGCATAAGAAGGGAACTTCCCTGTGTTTACACGGAGTAAAGGTTATGATAGATTTCCTGAAGCTAGGCTAGGTCAGATAGCTCTATGGAGCAGTTTACTGCTGTCGAGGGAAGATGATGGTTGACAAATACCCAAGTGGTTCATCCCGTACCGCATCCAACGGAGACATAGGAATCAAATCTACCGACTTACGTCCGTATCCTCCCGGCAGACTATGCATGAATACTGTAAAGGTTCTCGTACGATACGCTTTGAGACGCAATCGGCTTGCTCGCGATCATTTTCTGACATGCTGCTCCTATTGCCAATGCACACGACGGATCAGAAATATGCTCGGACGTTTCATTAAGCCTTCCAGGTCAGCACACTACTAGCATTCTCACCGCTGAGTGCATTGAATCCATAGCGACTTCTAGCTACACCCCTCCATTACCAATCCACGCCCCACTTGCCTCGGCTCAGCCTTAAATCTCGCAGCGGGCACCTTTCCCAAAGCGGGTGACTCCCGGCGCGAGCCCTCGTCATGGCTTCGTGTCGTTCAACGTTGTCTCGAAGATTCTGCATTTGCGACAAGTTTCGTGCCCCGCGTCGAGACACCTGGCCGAAGTCGTGGCTTCTAGAGTCGGACGAATATTCGTTTTGCGCCTCTTTGCCGGTCGCTGGCCGATATGCAACGTTACGACTGGGCTTGCCGTGCTAGGACGGCGCCTCCGGGTCCCTCCCTCCACCCATGATGCAATCAGGGTCTTTCTCTCGGCGGTGAAATCACAGTTTGTCAGCTAGAGGTGTTGGTATATAGCCAGCTGCTTGTGTCTCAATCTCCAGCATCAAATTATTAAACCACTCTACATCACCAACACAAGATACCCTACTTCTTCCTTCCTAATACCCAACTCTACACAACACAAACACACCATCATGGTTCAGAACAAGGGCGTCATCTTCAAGAAGGTCCCAGAGGGATGGCCAAAGCCAGGCCAGGACCTCGCTGTTGAGGCCCGCGACATCGACCTCGACCAGAAGCTCCCAGAGGGTGCTCTTCTCGTCAAGAACTTCTACGCATCTTTCGACCCCTACCAGCGTGGCCGCATGCGTGCACCCGACGTCAAGTCCTACTCCCCTCCCTTCGAGCTAGGCAAGCCCATCACCAACCGCTCCATCTTCAAGGTCGTCAAGTCCGCCAGCGACAAGTTCAAGGAGGGCCAAACTCTCATCACCATGGGCATCAGCCCCATTGAGGAGTACTCCGTCCTCGACAAGGACGCCGTCGCCAACTGCATCGAGCTCAAGAACCCCTACAACCTGGACCCCAAGTACTTCCTCGGTCCCCTCGGCATGCCCGGTCTAACCGCCTGGTCCTCCTTCTACGAGATCGGCCAACCCAAGAAGGGCGAGACAATCTTCATTTCCGCCGCCTCAGGCGCCGTCGGCCAGCTCGTCGGCCAACTCGCCAAGCACGAGGGCCTCACCGTCATCGGCTCCGTCGGCGATGACAAGAAGCTCGACTTCATCACCAAGGAGCTCAACTTCGACTCCGGCTTCAACTACAAGACCGAGAAGCCAGCCGATGCCCTCGCCCGCCTCGCCCCCAACGGCATCGACATCTACTACGAAAACGTCGGCGGCGAGCAACTCGAAGCCGCCATCAACGCCATGAACAACTTCGGTCGCATCGTCGCCTGCGGCATGATCTCCCAGTACAACGCTAAGCCCGGCGAGCAGTACCCCATCCGCAACCTCATGAACGTTGTTGCCAAGCGCCTTACTATCCGTGGTTTCATTGTTGGCGACGAGAACATGGGTCCTAAGCACGCGAAGGAGCACCAGGAGAAGCTGCAGAAGTGGTTGTCTGAGGGCACTTTCAAGGCGAAGATTAGTGTTACCGAGGGCATTGATAATGCGGTTGACGGCTTTATTGGTATGCTGGAGGGAAAGAACTTTGGTAAGGCGGTTTTGCAGATTGCGGATTTGAGCAAGGAGTAGAGAGTTGTATATACCCCGATGAGACTGGTTTTTACCGGTTCATGAATGAAAGACGAATGAACAACAATGATGGCGTATCAACTGTGAGAGTGATGTTTTGTAATTTCCCGATTTCATCGATTTGCTGTTCCAATGTAGCAACATGTCTCATGAGTCAAAGCAGGTGTAGGCCCGGGCTAATTGTAACAGTGATGCAGTAAGACTGATGACAACCATGTGGACGAGTCTCAAGGTTTTCGTGGCTGCATAGATGTCAATGACTCGCGCAACACCAGCGCAGTTGGACGGTTGGCTTGGAGCATGACTCGGCACAGAGGAAGTAGCTGCTAGGCTCACTAGCAGCTTCCTCGCTCTGAACTCCAACTTTCTTACCACCACAATATCGAACAGGTATACACATTCCGGGGTGCGTCGCACGTTCCAGTGCGCGTTGATGACCTTCTCGATAGATCATCAGACGCTCGCAGCCCGTTTCTGTCTTGCTGCACGGTGGACTCGTCAAGCCTACGATGGACACGTAGCGCAGCACCTCCCTATCTGACGATGGCCTGCCAAACCTTTTCGCCACAGAGAAATGATACTCACGCTTCGTAAAGAACTGCGCAAGTCTTTTGTGGCTACCTTAGCTACAGCGATCAATTGTATAGCTGTTGTTCGGATCGCGAGCCGGAAAGTAAACGGGTCTGCAACTGCCGTGTCCCTTCGAGCCTCTCCCACCTTCTCTTCAATGCAGTCATACCTGGGCAGATTTGGGGGCCTAAATTCACCCAATCAAAGCTTTGTGGCGGTCTGGGCGGCGTTTATGTCGCGCCTACTTGAACAGGCAGCTGAAAAGCTGAGGTGGCGAGAACTTGTTGTTTGCGACGCAGCTTCATCCGACGCGACGAGGGGGGACACCACGCTATACGCCCGACTTCTCCATCTATCTGCGTTTAGACTTTGGTTAGCCTATGTCACAGCGGCTTCCAATATCATTCGTTTCTACGTGCTTACTATCTCTCAGCCTGTCGGCCATCACCATCAGATACTCGTGAACGGTTTCAACATCGCTATAAATCTTACGTAGTGGCACGGCACTGCCTCCATTAATTTGATTCAGTCCTACCATCATGGGCAACTGCGGCAGTTCCCTCGACTGTACCCCGTGCTTTGAACACATGTCTGCGCACTACGCAGCGGTGAATGAAGAGTGTCCAACAAAAACAGGAGTCAATGCGGACATCGCAGGCATTGGGGTAAGTAATTCATTGTCCAAGCACTTGTTGTACTGATGCCATGCCAGATTCTCGTATCAATCTATTTCAGCGCCCTGGCTGTTTTAGTAGTGGTTATCTGGGGATACTTAACCGCAACTTTGCCGTCGGGTCTGCTACAGTCAGCTGATCAGCATGCACTTCTGATACTGAAGGGCCCATTCAGGCGAAACAGGCATCATAAAAATTCGGAACCCCACATATCGATGCAGACGCAAAAGCAGCAGAGCCGCAGCCATATTCTTGTCAAATTTATCAAGATGCTCAGCGACCAGCAACTCATAACCGGACTTGCGATACTAATCGCCGCGCTTTCCAGTCGATGTGTCATCTCTCAGGATGAATGGCATATAGTCACGTCACTGGCCTATTTCTCGGCTACCACCCACAGCCTATCACTCGACGTACTGCGCAATCATCTAGTTCAGCACACGTGGGTCAGATACTTTCGCGTAACCTTTACGCTTGTGTTCCTCATTTTGTTTACCTTCACATTTCTCGCTGATCATTTGACAACCCACATGTTTGTTGAGAACAACACGTTTGAAACCAATTGGATAGTTCAATGCGCGTTACAGGCATGGGTGTCAGATCCCTGGAGACTGGACCCGGTCGACCTTCCTCTCACGATTCTCCCTGTATTGATACTCCTATGGGGGAAGCACATCTCAGCCATCCTTCGACTGGCCGCTCCGGGCAAGCCTTACCATCGTCATGTCACTGCTACCGTGATGGATTGTATAGCCATGTACATTCTGAGCTGGACAAAGTGCCTTCCTAGACCAGAGTCTACGGAAATCGTCGCAGATGCGCGTCTTTATTATGATAACAAGATCAAACCATCGGATGACCAGGCAAAGGTATCAACGTGGTACTTCCTCGAGCAGTATCATGAAGCTTATCTCTCTGAAATTCCCGTGTGGACTTTCCAATTCATCTACGGAACCACGAAAACGACTGAAGCGGTACGGACTGCCAACGTTTACTTATCGAAAGACGACTGGATGCTTGGCTTCGGACAAGTTGTTGCAATTGGTCTACTCGTCCTTCCACTGCTTGCATTGACCGACATGGTAAACGGTAAGCACGTTCTCAATTCCCAAGAAGATGATACTGATCAGCCTAAGAACAAAACGTGTTGGATGATGTTCATTCCTTACGACCCCAAGAGTCTCCACACATCATCACCACCACGAATGGATCATCGCCAAGTCGAGCCGCATCCGAACTACTAGCTCAGTCGATCGACTCCGCACAGAGTGATAGTGTGAGCCAATCTGCGCGCGTTAATGATTCAACTCCACTTAGAGTTGCCCGAAAGGTTGCGATTCGATCCCTCACATACTGCGCGATAGCTACCGCAGTAATGGTCTTGGCGGGAAGTCTGTACGGATATCAGCAATTGGTATTGCTGGGCGTCATCCCAATTTGGTTTGTATTGAAATTGACCATCGCTTTGAATCGTCAAATTCATCAGGCCCGGTACATAAGGAAAGAAATTAAATCACGCAAGACCAGAAAAATGTCATCGCAGGCGTCTCCGATGGCGCATAGCACGTGTGGAGATAGCACATCGCACAACCCACCACGACTGCCCTCCCTGGACCTATCCGACAACCAGCGCGATAATGCACACACCACTGCGACAGAAACGAGCCCGACATTCCAACGACCTCGCAGACAGGACACGGAAGCTAGCCTTGGTCTGATCACGTTGTTCAACAGGCAAGATGGAAGTTCTTGAACCCAATCCGCACGTGACTATACTCTAGCAGAATTCATACAATAACTATTATGGAAGTCCAGTCATCGTTTTGACTATAACGCATCGAACAATGCGAAACTGCGTCACCGTTTTCTTGAGTAGGCATCATAACATCTCATTCCCACGCTCCCTATATCTCTTGTTTCGGTCACGAATGTATTCCTTTTGCTGCCATCGTCGAGCTATACATACACACACGTACAAAAATATGTAAAGTACATTACAAGCAGAAAGCAGCTTCATCACATAAGTCCATCGTGGCACTGTTGCAGTATCAGAGCACTAGCACTTTCATCAAGGCTATTGCAGAAGCTCAAGCTCTCCAAAAGTCCTGAAATTGATGGTGATTGCTTTCTTCATATGAAAAGTCATTCATCCACCCATCCATCAAACCGCAAAACCACCATCCCACGTCCAAACCTCCCACCGTCAAGCAGCCAACCTCATGACGAAGCCAGCCGCGGCACATGAAAAAGAGATACCAGTAGACCCCATAATGACCAATTCCCCAGATGTCGATCCTAATCCACATGCACCATGCCCGGATATTCGCCCATCGCCAATCATGCATCCCGGATAAAGACCTTCCTCCTACGTGTGAGAAGCCGAAGAGCCAAACGGCCATCTTCAAAGTTGAAAAACACCCAGATCATGCAAAAGCAACGCCAAAGCAACGTATGGTAGTACAGAACAAAGGAAAGAAACTCACACTCAGAAGAGAATGGACGCCGCAATCAAGACGTTGTTGGCCAATTGGTTCCTTGGAACTTGCGATGAAGATCGCTCGCAAACTTTTCGTATGTCGTACCGCGTCGCAAGGTCTGCGGTTCGAGATATCGTTGGTAGCACTTTTGAGTATGTTTTAGACTGCCAGCACTGCTGTTCATCAAGGTCAGTTCACATAAGAGGATCACAATAGCACTGCGTACCTGTTCTTCTTCAACCCCATCAACACTCCCCATCAAGCAGCTTTCAGAGCCTGCGCGACCAAGACCGGAACCAAGATTGCAGTGACAAGGCCAACATTAACGACGATACCAGCAATGAGCGCCGTTCGCTTAGACTGTGGCGTGACGTGACCAAGATGGCCTTTGGTAAGCTCGGCGATGACTTTGTCTCCTATGAAACGGAAGAGGATGATGCAGGGCGGCAGGAGGCAGAAGGCCATGAGGATGCACCATGATAGCTTGCGGCGGCGTGCCTCGTCTTCTGGGTTGGGCTCCCGCTCCACACAGAGAAGGTGAGGCGAGTGCTGGTGGGCAATGTTGGTCCGGACCGGCGCAGGGTAGATGTCTAGGCTAGGGTGTGTGGGACGGAGAGGCGTGGTAGTGTCGCTGGTAGAGGGACGATCACTGTGGGCCACGAAGCGCGTGATGTGCGTGTCTTGAGTCGAGATGGTCGATCGAGCAGCTTCAGGCGCAAGGAACATCTGCCGCAGTTTCGTCTGACCGGGTACGGCAGAGCGGCTCGTGCGGCGTTGTTGACGCAGGAACGTGGTAGAGTTACGGAGGTGCTTGCGAGCGCCAGGGTTTGGGGAGGTCTCTTGAACAGTTTCCAGTTCTGGCGTCTGTGAGAACAGACTAGCTTCTGATGGTGTTCGATGCTCGGGACTCGGCTTGTAGACTGGTCGGGACTGGCTGATGCGAGTTACGCTGCCTGTAGCTGGGAAGGGCGAAGCGTAGAACCCGGTGTAGTCTGAACGAACGCTCTGGCGACCGACGCTCGAGCTGAGCTTCACACCCGGACTGCTAGTATCTGCAACACTGCTACCTGTCTCATGCATACCAGTACCGCGAGGAGTACCAGTGAGGTTGCCCTTAGGCCCAACATAGGAGAGCTTCTCAAAGGTGTTCTGGCGCTCGAGACCAATAGGACTGTTGTCGAAAACGCTCTCATCAGCGGTACTTGAAGTCGGTAGAGTACTATCATCGCTTCTATACCGGTAATGTCCTTGTGATAGACCCACAGACGAAGCGCGCTGCTCATCGATAATGATGTTATCATTAGGGCCAGAAGCTAGCAGCTCTTGCGTCTCTTTGTCGCTGAAAGCGTACGGGTCCGCCCAAGGAGCGTAAGCATATGGCTGATCGACGGCACCGCGCCCGCGAACGTCCTCAGGTTGAGTAGCAAACTGGAACAATGGTGCTGTCCGTGATGCTGGAGGGCTAGTGGTTAAGGGAGGAGATGAAGTATCGGGTGCGGTACGGACACTTGCTTGAGCTCTCAACTGTGGTGGCGATGAGCCGAACAGATGAGGGTGTTGAGTGCGTGATGGACTAGGGTGGTTGTAGTATGTCGAACGAGCCGGCGATTGAGCTAGCTTCGCCCAGGAAGGAAGGGAGCCATCTGAGTTTAGGCCAAGACTGTTCCGGGTGCCCTCACTGCTGCTATAGTCTGCAATACTGCTAAGAAGAGACTCGTGGCCTTTCGAATCGCGACTGTTGCCGCCGACCGTCTCCCAATCCGCTTTATCTCCGGTAATAGCTGCGTCGCCGCCACCAAGAGGTGTGTCGAACTCCTCAGGAACACCAGATGACCTGTTTGTGGCTGATTTACTTAGCATTAGGCTGGCCGAGTTGCGTCTAGTCCACATCGCGGGGATCTTACGGTCATCCTGATGCTTATTGACCGTGTCTTGGAAGATTTGTTCGGCCTGTTCGAGAGCCTCTCTAGGCGTATGCGGACTCTGCGGGTTGTCCCCTTGAGAGTAAGAAGACGAAGGCTCTAGAGTCCTGGCTTCTGGTTGAGAGTACGATGAAGATGGCTCCAGAGTGCCTTTCATAGCAGGCTGAAACGAGACATCTGACTCCGAGATGCGGAGCAGATTTCGAGTATCTCCGTATGAGTAGCGTGATTCATCGGAGAACATACCAGACATTGGTAGACGTGGAGGAAGGAAAGGTGCTTCATCGTACTCAAAGGCCGGTGCAAGAGGAGCCGCTTCACGAGGGGGTGAACCTGGGTGCTGGGTAATCGGAGGCCGCCTTGAACCTACATCAGTTTGTTGAACCCCCTTTCCTTTGCCTTCGTAGTGAGTGGCTACGGGCGCATTTGCAGTATCATGCGGGCTATATTCGTCGATGAGTTTGCTGATGGTGTCTGTCTTGGGATCACGTTCTTCGACCGAAGGGTGGTACATGTCCTGGGCAAATGGACGTGACAATTGTCGACTCATCCGATTAGAGTCGCCATAATCGTACGAGCTGTTGGGATTGTACTCGTTGGCAAAGTCGCTTGCGTTTATCCCACTAAGCCGAGCGAACGGGTTGCCACTGCTGTTCCGCTCGCTCTGGAGTCCCTGCTGATACATGGATTTCCGATGACCGTCTGCGGTGTAGATGGACGAACTGGGGTAGATCGAATCAAGATCGTCGTAGTAGGGCTTTGAAAAACCGCCTTCAGTAGAGTAAGGTAGATGAGACTCATCTAATCGTCCGATCTCCGTCGAGTGCTCATCCGGCAGCATGGATGCTAGCGAATCCGTCTGATAATGTCCAGCGGATTGACCTCGCGATGCCTCCGCTTCATTCTGTCCGGGTGAAAAGGCTTGTGGGAACGCTGGTGTAAAGGCATGGAAGCCTTCAGGTGACAGGGGGCTGCTGGGCGTAGCTGGCGACATTGGTCCGACCGGGAAGTATGATGTTTCGGGGGTTGTGATATAGGTCTGGTGTAGAGGGCGCGGGAATTCTCCTTCCATACTGATTGATGCCTTGCTCACGTTTTCGCTACGTATCTCCTGCAACTCCTCGCCCTGTAACGCCGACGGAGTCTTGGTGAGCTTCTTCGTCAAAGTGCGAGTCAATCCTTTGAAGGAGAAACGCGACTCGCGAGCAGGCGGCTTGATGGTCAGCGGAGAGGGCGCACTGACTGATTCGGGGCTGTACGGAGGCGATGTATAAGACGAGGAGTTGGGACTGAGGGCAGCAGGTGACGGTTCAAGCGGAAGCTCCATATGCGACTGCTCTGGCTCATCTTCAGGACGTCGCAGAATACCTGCATGCGCTGCGCGGAAATCGCCGTAAACGGCTCGTTTGGGCGCCATCTGTTGCGATCAGCTGTGCTGAGAGCGGAGTTGGGTTGTAATACATACCTCTGAAAATGCGTCGTCAGATGAACGTAGAAGAAGATATTCACTAGAATCGAAGTCGCGCGAGGGCGTAACAATGTCGTGAAGCAGTAGCGAATCGTGCGGGTTAACCAAGTCAAAGGAAGCACCGCGATAATGGATGATTGCGGGCGTCGCGGGCGGCGTCGCAGGCGCGGTTGTCGCGAAGCTAGGTGCGTCTATTCGCCTCGGCTCTCTTTCATCGTGGGGTGGTGAGAGCGACGGGTCGATCCGGTGGGGCGGCTGCGGGAAGCGGGATAGCGAGAAGGTCGAGAGTGTGGGCGTGGTCTGCGCGCCGCTGGAGTGTGAAAGATCGGTGGAGAAGCTCAACACAGCAGGACGCGGTGATTGGCGGTCTTGCGTAGATTTCACGTTTGCAAGCGGAAGAGCAAATACAGGACCTGTAGTGGCAGGCGGTTTCGGCAACCTTTTTCTTGACTTGAACTGACGTACCTTGCTAGACGAGTTTCCAGTGGATATGCTGGATATACTGCCCGTCTGCACGCGAGGCTCAGCTGACTGCGACCGAAGCGATAGTTCGAGCAGTGTTGGTTGCTGGGGCGGCGGAGCAATCGAGTTGAGTTGGTATGCCGACTGCGAAAAGTGAAGAGGACGCAATGGTGGACCTGAGTCTGACCGTGTCGAATGCGATACCGATGGTGCGCGTTCGATATCGTTCAAGGCAAGTGCCGCAGGTTTCCTCCGAAGAGTCTTGCCTGACGGTGTACCTGTTCGCGATAGCGTAGGCGTGTGTTGCTGCTTGCGATACTCGTGGATGGTGAGGACGTGGACGGGAGTCCGGGAGGAGGCAGACGAGGTAACTGAGTGGTGTGGGGAGTGGACGGGCGTCATAGGATTGCCAGCTTGCATCCGCAGTGAAGCCGGCTCAGAAAGTCGCGGTGACTGCGAGTGGGGGTAAAATGCCGCCATCTTCGACTTGCCCGGCAGAACCGTTTGTCGTTCTCCTCAGTGGTGAATGAGAGTTTGCAATCTGATTCCTGACTACAACTTCGTCATTGGTTTCATGTGTAGGGTAGCTTTCCAGGCTCTTGGTTCGTTGTTTCGCTTCGGATCGGACTTGAGGTGAAGTTTAACGAATGCATTGCGGGACCCACGCCATGGGCTTCGAGGGTATGGATACGGTCCGGTTGCTTTCGTTCCAGTCGGCGAGCTATACTTGTAGCGATCCCAGAGTATCTGGTAAACCTCAAAATCGCCGTGTACAGACGTTGTAACCGTGCCGGAGTGGGCTGATGTCCGAAAGAGCGGTTTCCTTCGGAGGAATGGCTGAGTGCAGTCACAACCGAGTGTTCGTGAACGCACACGTCGTTTCGTACTGATAATCGTAGTAAAGGCGGTGCGAAGCAACGTCAGAGATACCGAAGATGCGGGACAAAGAACCAGGAGCGAAAGACGGTGAGATATTAAGATTAGAAGTCGATACAGAAAAGACGAGCGGCACGAGAATCTATCCCGTTGAGAAGAAGAGGAAAGAGCGCTAGACGATAGCTCTCGAAGAAGGCACGATGTTCTCTCACCGAGTACCTACACACGGTAGGAAGGAACGATGACGGACCAGGAAAAATAAACAGAACGGAAAGAACAACCCTAGAAGCCAGCCCAACTTCAGCCCCAGCCTTAGCTCCGAGGGGCACCGGGCATCGCATTCGTCACGCTCAGCAGACCACACAATTCCCACGCATCCTCTCTGCTGCCCTACCTCATTACACCTACCAGGTTCGTTGCGTTGCCAGAAAGAGCGATGCAGCTTCGTGGGTGGTTGCCGGCATGGCGGCCCCTTGTCTAGCGTGTCGAGGCGCTGGCCAGTTAAACCTCGCAGACACCTGCAGCGACGAAACACAGGACATGGCGCCGCGATGGCGAAAGGGCATCGTACACCACTTGATCCGCCCCGAGCGATGCGGGCTAATACCCGTCATCTCGTTTCAGAGCCTACCTAGGTAGCGGGACCTCGCGGGCGACGTATCGGAGGTTGGGCGGATGTTGAAAGATCCAATCAGGCGGCGTGATGCGTTTGCCTGCAAGCTTCACGACTGGCATTGCGCGGTGGGAGAGATGAGTCTTACCTCAGCTGGTGGAGAGAGGTGGAGATGACATTGCGTGGAAGAGGTGCAGAGTCTTGCCCGGTGCAAAAGGGGTGGTGCGTGATTGAGTGATGGTGGTGTGCTGTCATTTCACGAACCTGTCACAAATCACGCTAATGGTGGCGATCTCGAGTAGCCGAGTCTTGGGAACTGCATGTTCTCACACGAGTAATGATAAGGCGGTCGTCTGCCTGGTTTATATTGGAGCGCCACATCTATCGCCTTATCGGGCTCTCATGCGGGAAGTTTGCATGTTATGTAATAGGCATGAACTGCTCTACGCCGTTAGACGCTCCCGATCACATTACTGTAGCTCCACTGAGTCTATCTCCGCCACGCGACCTATCGCCTCTATCTTCTGATTCATCTTGGGCAAGCTCATGCAAGGCTTGCTTCGCACCGTATTCCTTCAATCCCGTCCTTGACTTTCTCCGCCGTATTGACGGGTACCGCACAGGCTCCAAGTTGCTGAGAGGAGAGTACGAGAAGCGTCGTGGGTCAACCCCTTGCGGATACTGATGCTCCAGCACAACACAAATGTTCACGTTCTCTGGCACCGAACTATGGCGATGCTGTCGATCTGAATCTCCCTGGGGCGACTTGCTCTTGCTTGGAGGCGTGGCAGGCTTCTTAGGTTGGGGTGACGCCGAAGCAGCTTCGATGGCTTTCCCATGATCTGCTGCTTCATACTCTATCAGATTCGGGTTGTTGATCTCGCCTTGTCGCGTACCCTGCAATGGTTAGCTTGGGCCGTGAGACCGTTCAGTAAGCAAACTTACGCGTGTTGGATACACAGTTCCTGGCATCATGACATATTCATCCAACGTATGCATGAGTTTGGCGAAGTTGAAACCATGTCCTGGCCGGCTTGGAAGGAACCTCTGCCCAATGTCGTGTTCGAAACTGAGCATACAATCTTGATTCGGCATATACTTGGAGAGATTCGTGTACCACTGGGGATACGTGCCGTACCAGGCTCCGACATCCGCGTTCAGGTCGACTGACATGTATATATTCTCGCAATCTTCCGGCTTCTGCACAAGTAAGACGAAGTCGAATTCTCGTGGCAAGCCTGATTTTTGGAGCATGTTTTCCGTGAGTGTCCAGACGGCCTTGGCGTCTTCGACATCGTACTCTGATCCGTGTGGGCTTCGCTTCGATCGCACCGATCCTTGGATGCTCATCATGTGGAAGACTTTGTAGCTGCTCTTCATAGCTGCTTTCGGGTTCAGCGAAGCAGATACGGGCGCCTGCGATACGCCTAAGGAGCTCGATAAGCTGAAGTTCCACTGCAGGTTCTCTGGCGACACAGATCCGAACATCAGCTCTGGTGCATGCTTCAGGATCCGTGGATGCGACGCGCCTGGCTTCCGGGGCGTGTTGGGGTCACCGTCGTCGCCATGAACGGTGACTTCAATTTCGGCGCTTTTGAAACGGTGCGACTCTGGGTCATGGGGATGAAAGACAAAGTGCACCGAAACGAAGAAGAGGTTGTTAATGTCGGGTTCGTGAAGCGCGTTCGACCTGTAGTAGCCGTGTTGAAGTCGGTTAACATGGGCGGAGATGTACGCGTTCCCGGGTAACCGGCGCTCATACAGGCATTTCTTGTTGATTTGGAGTCGCTTCCTTGGTATGTTTGGATCTTTGGGCGGGGGCTTGATCGTTACTCGACTTCTCTTAACAGGTGGGTCAGATGTTTGCTGTTCAGGTTCGGGCTCATCGTTCTCTCCCTTCAGATGTCGCATCAAGGAGTGCATCGTAACGTAGAGATATGTCGAAGATGGCGTTCACTAGACGCGCGGGTTGACGGTCACAGAGTATCAAGATGTGGTGCGTGCCCGCGTTGTCATCGACGCTACCGGCTACGGCGGTATTTCTGATGAGTCTGGATTTGAGCTTATCATGGCTGCGACGCGATGCGAAAATGTTGGAAAAAGGAGAAGGGACGAAGGCCTGAGACGCGTCAGGTAGGATAGGAGCAAGATAGGTAAGAAGGTTGGTGGCATAGGCCGAATGAGGCGTGGATCTGCATGTCTCAGTGGTGCTGGTGTTGAAACCAATAACCCCTACGTCATGCTGAGGTTAGCTCGAACCACGACAGGCACGCGCAGGTTCGCGACACCTGAATGGTCTGCCGGAAGACATGTGCCTAGAATTGCGTCCATGGATGTCGCTGGATGAAGGTTGAGAGCGCGCTGCCGCGGACGTAAGCTCCTTATCAGCGCGCGTCTTTATCGCAAGCGAACCCCGCAGCATGGCCCAAAGAGGTGAGGCCTGTAGCGGTAGAGTCGGTAGAGTCGGACTGGAGGATGGTGGGGATTCAAATACAATCTGGAGACGCGTTGTATCGCTCCAGATCTTGGCTGCTTCTGATTCTACAATATGCAGTTGTGTCCAAAGGAGGTGTGTAACATGGTGCCATGGACGCGTGCTGCCCCTGCTGACCATCGCGTCACAGCTTGACAAGCTCGTCATATCGCAGCTCGGACTCCTTGCGCAACGTCGGCTGGCAAGGGGAGTGAAGCTGAACCATGCTGAAGCTACTGTGAGTGTCGCATGATATCGCGTGGACGCTGCTAATACTCCCAGGCTTTGATCGCGAATAACCTCCAAGAAGTACGACCTCCGACTTCGCGTGCATCCTCGGTCGCATGCTGAACGCATACAGCTTATCCGCGATGGAAACCACTCGGTCGCCGATCTCATGTCAATTGGCACAACGATGCTTGGTCGTCGTCATGTACAGCCCTCCGTTGTCGCCTCGCTCGGCGAGTTGATGGTCGAAGGCACCTTCCCAACCGGCACATACCTCGTTACCGTCCATAACCCAGTGTCCACCGACGATGGCGACCTTGAGAAGGCGCTATACGGATCGTTCCTGCCAATTCCATCGAACGACATGTTCCCACTACCCGATTCGAGTGTTTACGAGAGCACGAAGCAGCCAGGCGCGATCGTGGCAGTCAAGGGAGAGGCTGGTATAATCAAGCTGAACGAAGGGCGCAAGAGGATCAAACTCAAGGTGAAGAGTATGGGAGATCGGCCAATTCAGGTATAGAAACATCATGCGACTACGAGACATGCGACTCACTAAATATAGGTCGGATCGCATTACCACTTCATCGAGACGAACCCGCAACTCCAATTCGACCGCGTACGAGCTCATGGATACCGCCTCGATATTCCCGCAGGCACATCGGTGCGCTTCGAGCCTGGCGATACCAAGACAGTCACCCTGGTACAAATTGGTGGTAACAAGATCATAAAGGGTGGAAACCAGATCGCTTCAGGCTTCATCGAAGACATGTCGGTTGCAAATGGCATCGTGGAGAGACTGAAGTCTGGCGGCTTCCTCCACGAGCCAGAGCCGCATGGCGACGCTGCACACATCGACATCTGCAGCATGGAGCGACTGTCCTATATCAGCATGTTCGGTCCGACGACCGGTGACCTGGTTAGATTGGGTGCAACAGATCTCTGGATCAAGGTTGAGAAAGACATGACCGTATACGGCGATGAGTGCGCTTTTGGAGGAGGTAAGACATTAAGAGAGGGCATGGGACAAGCTGGAGGTGTTTCAGACAAAGACTCGCTGGATACCGTCATTACGAACGCTTTGATTATCGACTGGTCTGGCATCTACAAAGCGGACATTGGAATTAAGGATGGGATGATCGTTGGCATCGGCAAGGCAGGCAATCCGGATGTGATGGACGGTGTGGACCCCAACCTGGTAGTCGGTTCATGCACCGATGTCATCTCTGCTGAACACAAGATTGTAACAGCAGGTGGTTTCGATTCTCACATCCATTTCATTTGCCCTCAGCAGGCACATGAAGCTATAGCATCTGGTATCACGACCATGCTCGGAGGCGGCACAGGACCCAGCACCGGCACAAACGCAACAACCTGCACTCCAGGCAAGACGCACATCCGACAAATGCTCCAAGCAATCGACACACTCCCCGTAAACTACGGTATAACAGGAAAAGGCAACGACGCCGAGCTCCGCCCCCTCCAACAACAAGCCGAAGCCGGCGTCTGCGGCCTCAAGCTCCACGAAGACTGGGGCAGCACCCCCGCCGCCATCGACGCCTGCCTGACAGTCTGCGACGAATACGACATCCAAACGCTCATCCACACGGACACGCTCAACGAATCCGGCTTCGTCGAGTCCACCATCGCTGCCATCAAAGGCCGCACAATACACACGTACCACACCGAAGGCGCGGGCGGCGGTCACGCTCCCGACATCATCAGCGTCGTCGAACTCGACAACGTGTTGCCTTCGTCTACCAATCCCACTCGACCATATACACGCAACACGCTCGACGAGCACCTCGACATGCTAATGGTATGCCACCACCTCTCCCGCAACATCCCCGAAGACGTCGCCTTCGCCGAATCGCGCATCCGCGCCGAAACCATCGCCGCTGAAGACGTGCTGCACGACCTCGGCGCCATCTCCATGATGTCTTCGGACTCGCAGGCCATGGGCCGCTGCGGCGAAGTCATCCTCCGCACATGGAACACCGCACATAAGAATAAAGTGCAGCGCGGTACGCTCAAGGAAGATGAGGGCACGGACGCGGATAACTTTAGGGTGAAGAGGTATATTAGCAAGTATACTGTTAATCCCGCGATAGCGCAGGGAATGGGTCATTTGGTGGGCAGTGTGGAGGTGGGTAAGGTGGCGGATCTTGTGCTTTGGACACCGAGGAACTTTGGGGTTAAGCCCAGTTTGGTGGTTAAGAGTGGGTTTTGCTCGTATGCTCAGATGGTATGTTTTCCTCTTCCTTCCTCTCCTCAATTATCTCTCCTCTGTTATCAAGCAGAGGCCTAACAACTTCCCAGGGTGATCCCAACGCTTCAATCCCCACTGTCGAACCCATCATTATGCGCCCCATGTTCGCGCCTATGGTGCCTTCATCTAGCATCACGTTCGTCTCACAAGCTTCCATCGCTTCTGGCGTTGTCAAGTCTTATGGCCTGCGCAAGCGCGTCGAGGCTGTCAAGAATTGTAGGAATATCGGTAAGAAGGATATGAAGTTCAATGATACGAAGCCGAAGATGAAGGTCGATCCTGAGAGGTATACGGTCGAGGCGGATGGTATGGTATGTGAGGCTGAGCCTGCGGAGACGCTGCCGTTGACGCAGGGGTATTTTGTTTATTAGGGAAAGAAATGGAAGGGTTAGTTATGCCGTGTACGACGTTCGTTTACCTTGCACGTGGCGTGTACGGTGGAGGACGTGTTCTACATGTGTCGCTCTTGCAATGACCCTTGAGTCTGGCCTAAGCTGCTTGTAGTACCGACTTTGCTGTTGGATAGACTAGTTCGCTCTTCCACGACACCTCTGCGACTCGCGAGCTTAGCCGGTTCGAGCGTCTTTGGTTGTCCGTGTCATTCGATTAGACGATATGTATGGTTTCTTCCTCGCCAAGCGGAACATCAGACACTGAGCAGTGATCTTTTCGCCAGATTTCCATCAACCCAATTCGCTCGTAAGTATTGTTTGCTCTGTCTATCGGCCGTAGAATTAAGAAACTTATCCGGGTTCCAATTGAGTTATCTTTGGCGAACAGCAGCGTCTTGACACGTTCACCAGAAGCCACAGCTGCACTGTGAGGCCTTGTAATATCTGTTCTTTCCACCAAACAATCTTCGTAATTGTTTTGCCGACAATCCTTCCAAAGATTCCACACAGCGTGTTCTGGGTACTTTATACGACTACGCAGTTCTGCAGTAGGCTCATAAGAACCCTCGACGTGATGTTGTAGACATCGACCTCGCAGGGTGATCTTTGCTGAGAGAATTTCTCCAAATTGATCCTCGCCTGCAGGCACGACGTGTGAAGTGACGAATATACATCTGGTGGTAAGCCCATTTCGGACGTCCCAGGTGACAGGGCCAATGATGGATGCCCAAGACCAGGACGGGGCGCGCCATTGCTGTGGTCTGGTGACTTTCTCTGGGCTATGTACGTACCAGAGCAAGTCGGGGATTATGCTACTTTCCCACAAGCCAGCTATGTACGCCGACTTCTTATACTGGTGCATTTGCTTGCTGATTCCCTGCAAGGCTGGGAAGATATCCGTCTCAAACGATAAACTCAGAGCGCTGTACGCGTTGACGATGTGATACCATAGATACGGACTTCTTCCTGCGTCGTTTTGGAATACGTCTGTGAAATGCTGTGGGCTACGCATGCTCCGGGATTGATAGTATTCATCCAACGATGTGCATTCGCACGCTGTCCTGGTTCGACACCCCCAAACGAGCTCTTCGTCAGTGAAGTTGATCAATCTTCGTGAGAGCAGGCATTCTTGCAATGTCCACCCACGCCGTAGTAGAGGGAGGCTCTCCTCCAGCCATGCATGGCCAAAGAGCCTGGGCCGAAAACGCACGTCCAATCTTGAGCCGTCCATATCGGGATACGAATACGCAACAGAAGGGCGTTCTGGAGTTTGTCGAAAGCATCCACTCGATGAGCTATTTGAAGCTGCGGCAGCAAGCGTGACGTGCGCACCAGAGTATATTTGTGCCATCTTGCTTCCTTCAATTCGCCAGTCTTCAATACTGTCTTGCTGAATGCACAACGAATCTATCCACAGATATTGAAACCCCAGTCGAAGGGTAAAAGAGATGGCTTCTTGGAAAGTGCGAGGAAGCTCGTGCCAGGGAATGCCTTGCTTATATTCGTCTAAGCTGGAAGTAGTGGTCTGGATCATGCTGCCCGTTCCCCAGCAATGGCTCAGGCAAACGTAGGGTTCGACTTCCCCTTTAGACTCGTATAGCTTGACTTGATTGGGGCCTTGGATCTTAACGACACGAGAGGGCAGCTTTGAGCGAGTGGCTCTGCACGCTTCGTGGTTCTCCTCGCAATCTCTCAACCATGTAAGAGCACGTTCGACGGCGTGCTGAGACCCTGAATTAGGAGATACCTCAAGTTCGTGAGGCAACTGGGGTACTCGCCACGACTGTGATGGGGATAGAAGTAGTAGACTGACTGTAGTCATCATGTTCTTCTCACACATGTCTTCCGGGACATACACCTCCCCGCGATGGGAACCACACCAGAACCTCCATCGTGATCGTTGCCGGTACCACTCTGTCCAAGTCCCACCACGTGGTAACTCGCCTCCATTATGTACGACCATGAGTTTGAGGATGCTGGAAAGTATCATGCAGCCAGCACAGGCTTCTTCGGCAGACGAAAATAACTTAGCATTATCTGTGGATGTGCCTCGCTCAGCCCAGAGGTTGTTGAGACATACTGTACAAGTCTTCGCTCTCTCATATGCGGCTTTGATTTGGTCGTACTCCGATGAGGTTTTCGGGCTATCGTTCGTAGACCACCAGGAAGGTGGATTCCACCTCATTATCTGCTGGTGCAAACCAGACTGTTCCATGATGGTGCGGACACTAAAGTGGTTTGTGTACCCAGAAATCGTAAACAAAGACACAATGTTCGTTGGGGATGCGGGAGAATGTTTCGGAAATGGTGGTCCGCGCAGAACGAGCTCAAGAAATGATATAGACGAGACTGGTGTGCGAACCACATATCCAGAAAGACAATTGTAGCGATTGCTTATCTGGCCGGTTGAAGAGAGGGGTCAGGCAGCAGGCACATACGCGCCACATGTTGGGGGCTGAGAGGCGTGCTGCGAGCCAATCAGTCTGCCCGGAGCGAGAATCATTCTCGCCTGTCTGGCAGTCCTAGAGAGAGCGAGGACTGACGGATAAAGTTGTACACTCATCCAAACTTCACTCACTAGAGTAGAATCGGGTGTAGCATAGTTGATTCGGCGTAGGTATCAATTGATGGTGTCATCTAGTTCGTCGCAACCCAGTCGATTCGCGGGCATAAGATGCGACGGGTTGTCAGTTGGTAGGCATCAAAACACGAACAAACGAAACGAAGGCGCAACGAACTGCGACTGCTAAATCTGGAGATGAAGGAAGTTTGAAGATGCGGCGCACCATCGGAAGGTTTGGTGTTTCAGCGGCCCGTGCGCCTTCTCTCTCCCGCGAGGGGTCGCGGCAGCAACTGCCCTGCAGCACATCTTTGACGCAACTCCACTATCCTAGTGTAGAAACATGTCGGCAGTGTCGAAACATAGGGATCTCCGAGTCCAGAAATGTACTCGGCCCCGTTTCGCGACCGCTGGCACCGCACCGGCAGTCTCGAGTATGCGGATGGCGGAACCCCGTTGGGCGGGGACCCGAAGCCAAACGTCGCAGAAGGGGACGCAAATAGAAGTGCTAGAATATGGAGCACGACAGATATAAAGACGAAGGGAACGATGGGAGGAGATATAATTGCAATACCATACTATAACAGCAACACTTTCGCCTACCAGAACCACCAGAAACAAAAGTCGTCATGTTTGAGAAGAACGAATTGAAGCCGACATTCGATGGTTGGTCCTCTCTGCGGTCTCTTGCGAGCATGACTAACAAGCTCAGACGTTATGGGTTGCCAGTCGGCGTGCTATGAGTGGGCAGACAGCTACGATAGCAAGGTCGGTCGACATGCACAGCTGCTCAGCGATAATCACTTACACATCGCAGGACTGGGACCGTCTTAGCAAATGCATCGCCCCCACATTGAAGATCGACTACCGATCCTTCCTCGACAAGATCTGGGAAGCCATGCCTGCAGACGAGTTCGTCGCCATGGCCTCGGACCCCAACGTACTGGGCAACCCTCTCCTCAAGACACAGCACTTCATCGGCGGCACGCGGTGGGAGAAGACTGCAGAGGACGAGATTACCGGGTACCACCAGCTCCGTGTGCCCCATCAGAGGTACACCGATGAGTCCCGCACCAAGGTTGCCGTCAAGGGCCATGCCCACAGCTTCAACACGCACTGGTACAAGAAGATCGACGGCGAGTGGAAGTTTGCTGGACTGAACCCGGATATCAGATGGTTCGAGTACGACTTCGACAAGGTGTTCGCCGAGGGCCGTGAGCAGCTGGGCGAGGCCAAGGCTGCTGCTGGCATCCCAGAGAAGGTTCCTGGCCAGGCGATGTAGGATAGGATAGGAATCTGCTTACTAAGATACCACTACGAATGATAGAAGACATTACAACATTGTATTTGATATTCCTCAGTCTGGTGTACGTGTTCCAAGCGCACAACGGTCGTGATATGTGTCTGTCGAGCTGGTTGGATGCAGGCCTCAGCGGCCGGCCGTCTAGCTGCAGGCGGTGGGACCACTGAGAGAGGATGGAGGGACCCATGGCGGTACAGGTGTGTGATTCGACCGGCGCAAAACTGCGCGGGTTGAGTACAGAGTCCAGCGATGCGGCGCGAGCATGGGTGAGATATGGATTGGAAAGGCTGCAGACTGCAGAGGCTCTCGGTGAGGCACCGCCCCGCACATTGCGAAAGCCCGGTGACGACTTCTGGCTGCAAGTCATCTACGCGGCCAGGGGTGGGTCGCCTATTAATAACGCAGAGCAGATCGCACGCAGCCGGCACCGTTCTTCATCTGGTCGATGCCAGCGTGGCAGCCGTGTTGAGCCTCTGTAGCGAGATGCGATGGGCCACTCGCAATGGAGCCGCTTCATCCTTGGGTCGCGCAATCCTTGTATCGATCGAAAGCTTAAACCTGCACTGGTCTACGCCATCCGCGTCCCCAGGTTCGCGCAGTCATCGCTACCAAAACCAAGCGAAGTAAATCCTAGCGGATTCTCGGCGCCGTACATCATCTGCAGTTCTTCGCTCTTCTACCGACCCCGCCCACCGACCGACCTTCCTCCCACACTGCCCAACACCTGCTGTCGTCGATCGTCTTTCCTCTCCGATTTCTCGCGTTTGTGGTGTTTGGATCTCATCTGCTTCTCCAGTTCGCCGGTGTCCTTGAGATTTTTCGGTATGTATATCTCATGAGCAATTTTCATCTCGTCTTGGCGGGCCGCCCACTGCACAATTTCGTGCACCGGGGCATGGGAGCTGCGGACTGCATAATCAATTCGGCCACCGCCCGTCTGCTACGCGATGTGCGTCTATCGCCTACTGACGTCGTCGTCTGCACGGACTTGGTCGCGCGGCCTGCAGCAGCGCTGCCACCAGCCCGAGCCAGCGTCGCGCATCCCGACGCGCTCTCACTGCCGTGGGTGTTGCGAGCACCTGTCGTGACATGGGCCTCGTGCGCCCGCCGCATGTGATGCCTGACATGAAAACTACGGTACTAACCCGCCCACTCAGATTTCGTTCGAGCTTCCTCACGGTCACTCCTTCGCTCTCCCTCACCCACACCCACTCCTTCGTGCGCGACCTGGAGTTACTGTCGCCGCTTTTCCCGACTATCTCCTAGGCGTGTTCCTTGGCCTGTACTCTCTACTGCCTCCGCGACTGCAGTGATAGAAGGAGCCGGATCTAATCGGTAAGTGCAGCCTGCCACCCTTCCAGCTCCTTCACCCTGCTCCCGCTGCCTGACCTCCTGCGCGCACACTCACCGGAACTAACAATTGCTTTTTCTGCGCAGACTATATAAACGACGCCACGGTTCTCTATCATAATTAGAGCTCATACCCTTACTCCCCACCTCCGTTAGCTCAATCGACTACCCCGCTTGATCTATCAGTCATGTCTTTCAACAACAGCTACGGCGACCAATTCCAAGGCCAGCCCCAGGGCGACATGAACAACCAGACCCCGCAGCCCGGCGACATGGGTCAGCCCATGGACGCTTCCGGCAACGGCTTCCCACCCCAGGGCAACATGGGCCCGCCAGGCAGCGCTGGTGGTGACGGCCAAGGCCAGGGTGCGGGCAAGACGACTCTCTGGTGAGTCTGCGGACGCACCCGAGTTGCGAATTGCGCATCTCAGATGGCGATATGCGCGCTCGGGTGGCCTTTTACTAGGTGGGGCACATCGATGCTAACACAACGCAGGATGGGCGAACTCGAGCCCTGGATCGACGAGAACTTCGTGCGCAGCATCTGGTACAACATGGGCGAGACTGTCAACGTCAAGATGATCCGCGACAAGTTCTCCGGGTAAGCACGGAATCCACACAGGAAAAAGTCTCCAGGCTAACTACCGCATAGCAGCAATGCTGGATATTGCTTCGTCGACTTCGCGAGCCCTGATGCTGCGTCCAAGGCCCTTAGCCTCAACGGCCAACTCATCCCCAACTCCAACCGCCCGTTCAAGCTGAACTGGGCCTCTGGCGGTGGTCTTGCTGACAGGAGGCAAGTCTCACCCGGCTATCCACATACGACAGTGATCACTAACGACTCGAACAGCCGCGACGAGCGTGGTCCCGAATTCAGCATCTTCGTCGGAGACTTGGGCCCCGAGGTCACCGAGTTCGTCCTCGTACAACTCTTCCAGAACAAGTACCAGTCCACCAAGTCCGCCAAGATCATGTCCGACCCCATTAGTGGTATGTCGCGCGGCTACGGTTTTGTCCGGTTCGCTAGCGAGGAGGACCAGCAAAAGGCCCTCACTGAGATGCAAGGCGTCTACTGCGGCAACCGCCCTATGCGTATCTCCACTGCCACACCCAAGAACAAGAGCGGTGGTCCCGGAGGTCCCGGCGGAATGGGCGGCATGCCTCAAGGCGGCGGCGGCCCCGGTATGGGCATGTACTCCATGGGCGCTCCTCCCATGGGTGGCTACTACGGTGCACCCCAGCCGATGAACCAGTTTACTGACCCGAACAACACCACCGTCTTCGTCGGCGGTCTGTCCGGCTACGTCACCGAGGACGAGCTCCGCTCTTTCTTCCAGGGCTTTGGCGAGATCACATACGTTAAGATTCCCCCAGGCAAGGGTTGCGGCTTCGTCCAGTTCGTTCAGCGCCACGCTGCCGAGATGGCCATCAACCAGATGCAAGGCTACCCCATCGGTAACTCTCGCGTCCGTCTTAGCTGGGGTAGGTCCCAGAACAACTCCGGTCCAGCCGGCACCCCGTACCGCCCTGCACCACCTCCACCAGTTCCCTTCGGCCCCGGCATGGGTATGCCCCCGCAACACCCCTACGGCGGTGGCGGTGGCTACGGCCCGATGATGAAGGTAAGTCAACAAGACATGCTGCAGTTCTGTGTCTGATGCTAACTCAACTGTAGTAAGCGCATTCTTTCCCTCTGTATTGCTTGCACGGCGCTTCTGTCATGGTTCATCCCGTTGGCTTACTGCAACGATCCCTTTCATGACTCGGCATGACGAATTTCGAGCGATTTGGTCTTTAGTTCTATAACGGGCGGTTCTCCAAAAGTTCTCGACTTCTTCTCACGACACTCATCTTGCTGGAGGGCCATAGAAGGGAGTCTTTGTATAACAGGCCATCTATTCTCCCATTCGGGCTTTCTTTCTAAGCGTGCCACTCATCTTTCTGGGAGCATAGGGATGTAGCTAGTCATGCATGGGCCGGATGCTGCTTTCTCTCGACTTGCCTTTTCTTCACGATTGTGCGCTGCTCCCTGCAGGATTGGCCATCATTTCCAATCACACGATTCTTCTATTTCTGCGTGTTTGGTTGCGTGCTTGCTTGCTGGCTTGGTTGATTCGTCTAACGTTCTGTTCCAAGTGCCTTCTAGTCTTTCCTTTGTTAGTTTGCTGTTTGTTCTATTAGCACGCGCATAGTCTACCACCTCGTTGCCCTCCTTGGACATCTTGCTAACGTCACTGTGTAGCAACTTTCCCGTCCAGGCTGGCCAGCCTTCCCCTTACCCGCCGTCGATGAACGCAAGCCTCGGTGGCCAGCGACCCGGCAGCCAGAACGCCCCTTCGGCCAATCCTGCCGGCCAGAACGGCACTCCAACGTTCAACAACTACCGCTTCACCCCCACCCAGCCCAACGGCCCCAACAGCCCCGGCTTCGGCTCGCCCGACTTTGGCGGTGCCTTCTCGCAGCAATTCCCTCCACCGCAGTAACTGCGCATCGTACGCTCTCGCATTGGTTATACGCATATCAGATACTGTTTTGCCGCTTTAGCAAGGAGTTCTTGGGGCATGAAACTTCATTATCACGACGTGGCTATATTCTTTAACTGGGGAATGAAGGCATAATGCTTTAGCGAGGCGTCTGGCGAACAAGAATTATATGGTATACCCATGCAGCAAGAGAAGGCGTCAAGAGTCTGTTTCATTTCTATCGTGGCGGGAGGTTCGCGTCTTTGCTAGAAGATTGCACTTCTTTTGAGGTTTTGCGTTGAGTTGCTGCGTGCGCTGTGGGTATTTCGGGAGATGTCTATTGAAAGAAACGTCGCAGACTGATGGTTAGTGGGTTCTAGTACAAGGTCGCTGCAAAGGTCCATGGAGGGTACATCACAGACTGACGGACAGTGAGTTTTTAGTAGAAGGACTATCTGAGAGATGCTACATGAGCATGCGGCAGCATGCGTTTTGATCTAGTCATGCCCATTCTATACAATTTACACTTCATCGCATTTGCACGAACCTTTGACGATGTGAGTTGCCTCACGCCATGACGTTGCGCTGTGACAATCGTGCCTTCCTCATCACTGAACCTCGGGCGTACCCTCCGTTACTCAGCCCTCGACTCTCATAAACAATGGTCTTCCTCCTCCTCTCCACAAACAAATCCGGCACAACTGCCAATTGCTTGTTGCTCTTTTGGACCCGAACAGCAGCAATCGCACGCCTGCCATGCGCTACGACGACTGGGACGTGATCCTCTTCCCAAAGGACTCTCACGTACCCATACAGGAGTTCAAGACCGCCTGCTATGTCTCACCTGAGGAATGTGAGTACCCTGCTCTCCCTCACCCACTTGCAGACTTCTTTCACATGACCGTCCGTACTGATAGTATGTAGATGGCCGTCAGCTGCCCACGTTGACTTCATACATCAGCACTCTGCCACCGTCCACACCGTTCCGCATCTCCGTACACTCATGGGCCACCGCATCGAAAGCCTCGGCATTGATTGAGTCCCGACGAAAGGCGAACCAGAAGGTTGTATACACAGTCCAGGTTATCGTCGACGGGGCTAGAGTCTTGTGAGCCACACGCCATGGCTTATGGATATGGGACAACGATGCTGATGAGCATAGTCGTGGCTTCTTCGACATAACGTCGAAATGGCCCCAGGAGATTGGTATGTCACACTCAAGTCAATGCTGCATCACTGTTGGACTGACGATGTGTAGCGCAAGAGAAGAGATCACTCACCATCAATGAGTATCCTTCGAGTCAACGAAAACAATGCCTCGAGTTCCCGCCCTTTCATCAACAGACCCTCATGCAGAACTCATGGAATGCTCACGACCCCCAAGGACGAATAAAGATAATGTTGTCGGAACAATTGATCATGAAGACGACAAGTCCTGGAGAGGTAGATCTTGGCACGACCAACGACATTGTTTGCTTCTCCTTCCAGCATGCTCCGAAAGGTACATCGAAGGAACTTATACCCCTCATATATGGATCCCTAATAAGAAACAGATGTCCTAGAACAGGCGGGCATCTCATGGCCCATCCGAAACCCTCTATACCTTCCCAATGCGCTCGAGCGAGCCACGCACCTGTCACAGATATCCCCGACGAACTCTCGGACACCGAAGGCCCGGCCCTTCCCAGGCGATATCCATATGCAGTCGCCAATCTCACATGCATCGGCATCCGTCTTTGCTAGATCGCAGATTCCCTTACCCAATCGACGCTCTAATGCGCATCTGCCCCCCATCTCACAATTTGCGAAGCCATTGCCAGGTTTCAGAAACAACGGTCGCCCAGGCATATGGGATGACAATCTCAACTCCTTCGTAGATTCTGCCGACGACGTTAGCATGGATACATGGTCAACAAGAAGAACGTCGGGCTCCACCAGCGACATGGCCATGCCTGACTACATGTATGCTTCTTCACATCTGTCACGGAAAAGTCAACCATGGATGCCTGACAGGTCCCAATACGACCAAGGCATGAGTACAGAATGGGAAGATCATCCGCCGAGGAAGGAAAAAGAGAAACAGCTCGTTGTCACCCTTCGAGATGACCAACTAGGGCAGATTATCCAAGCTATGAGTCCACCGAAGCAGAATCGTGAGCTATCGCATGGATCGGGCAATCAACGCCATGAGAATACTGGTCGCCTACCGACTGCTTACAACTACTGTCCCCCAAAGTCAGACATCAATCCACCTATCAACCGCCCGTCGTCGGCGGCCATGGCGCGCAAGCCATCATACTCGGACTTCAATCATGCCCTACGGAACGCATCGAATAAGCAGTCACCAATTAATCAGCGGTTCCACGATGCGATTAATGACAAACAGCCTGCGATGAATCACCCTTCCTTCTCAAACAACAAAGAGAATCGTCCACCTTCGCAATCGCGATTGCCTACTGCGTTTCCAAACGCGAACCGTGTTCCGACGCCGAACCCCTTCGCGCAAAGGCTTCCAACCCATAACTCAGATGTTTCCATGAGAGACCCATCTCCGGCGCGTTCAAGTATGTACAGGTTCAGTCGGAGCGAAGCGCCACCTCCGACCATTGAGCCTGCTAAGTTTGGGTCAGCTCACGGCCCTTCAGCTGTGAATATCAGGAGCCGGAAGGAAGGCCTGGCGTCTGACTCACCGAGGCTGTCTGATCAAACAATGCGCCATGATCAGAGCCTGCTACCATCATTGAACTCAGGTCCTCGGACTGCACATATACCCATCTTTGAGGATAAAGACGAATCCTCGCACAATACCCAGAACAACATCCCTGATGTAGTCGAGATCATCGACGTGGATGCCATCGATCCCCACCTAAACACCAATGCTTCCTTCGAGAGCAACAAGCTGTCTCCATTCAAGCCCTGCCACAAGACTGGAGTGTCGCTTTCAAGCATCGACAGTACTGGTCGTCTAGAGAGGCAACTCTACAGTGCTCTCGGCGAAGAGCTGGGCAGCTTCGAACATCATATTGACACCACAGGCATGGGACCTGAACTCGCACAGGCACTCGGTGGTGCCACAGCACACTCCGATCTCAGCGGCTCCGGCATGCTGAACCCGAACGCTCACGAGTTTGAGCCAACGATCAAGCGGAAGAGGCAGAGTACGTTGGGCGGCGATCGGGAGAGAAGTCCGATGACTAAGAAAGAGAAGGCTGACTTGCGAGCTGGCGACGATCAAGAGGAGGTTGTGGTGTGTATGAGAGGGGATTGATCGTGTTATTGGTATGACATGGCATTGTTTGTCATTGCTTACGAGACCCGTAGCCTCTGTTCTGCAGATGTAGTAAGTCTTTTGGTACCTCTGTTTGTCTTGGGTGAGGAAGGTTGGTATTGCTTGTTGTAAGATTAGCGCGTCTAGACGGTACCCTTCTATAGTAGCCAATGAGTAAAGCGTGTTCACGTCATGTTTCCTTCAAACAATCTAAAACATATAAGGCCACGCCGAGTGACACTAAGAAACGGATGCTTTGCACGTTTAGATGACAAGAACGATTCGATTGAAGGCGACGTAAAAGAGGTAGGGTGGTATCAGGATAACGAGGATGCCCAAACGCCAAATGCAAAACAGAACAGTCCAAAGCCACGGAACGAAGCGTTTACTCCTCCTCACGCTCCGTTGGTATCACCCCAATGCACCAAGCCATCCCCAGGCCTCACCCCCAAACGCCACACCACACACCCCTCAACTCCACACATACTCTCTCTCCCCTCAGCTACTTATACTGCGGCACCCCCTGCGGCGGCGGCCCATAACCCGGTGGTGCACCACCACCCGGCGGACCCTGTCCTCCATACCCATTCATCGGCATAGACGCACCCTCCTGCGGCTTACCCCCATTGGCAAGATGCGCCAGTTCCGGCCGATACTTGATGTCCTGCCAGAAATTGCAGACGTGGCACCCCACTTCCTTGCGTGGCTTGAGGCTGAATGGGATAACGGGGATGAAGCAGAAGGTAAACCATTCCCAGCGCTTCATTACGCGGCCGGTGTTGTTGCCGCAGTTTTGGCATTGGAGCGTCAGGTTTTCGGTGCCGGCGAGGCGGGAGGTGAATGCTAACGGGATTGTTAGTATGGACGTGGATGTGAATGTGGAGGGTGAGGTTGGGTGATGTGGGTGTTTGGAGAGGAAGCGTTGGGATGGGATGAATGCTACGCTGATTGATGGAAAGACGTACTGTGTGTTCCGCAAGTAAAGAAGAAGAACATGATCGCGGGTTATATGCGCGTGTAGCGCAGTACTCGTTGTGATACGTGTGTTTCCCTATTTGGGGGCAGGTTTCTCGTCGCGGTTGGGCCGGTGGAACGATGCGCGTGCGACAAGTGGTACGGATGCTACGCGTTCTGCCGATGGTTGTTGTTCGTATATGCTACTCGTGGATGTAATAGCGCGTGGGATTGAGGTTTAATGGTATTGAGAAGTTTGTCTGGAAAGAAGTAGAATCGTCTGAAATGTGTTGCGATGGGAGGCGCGGGTTTCTGGCCGCTGGTAGAAGGCCATTGGCGCCGAGGAAGCTGCGTCATCATCGATGCGTCTCAGCCACACCTGGCGCTTGGCTTGGGGATCCATCGGGCTAGCGGCATTCCCCGCGGCGCTTATTACATATCCACGTAGCTAGTACGCATCTCAGGCGTGTCGATGCGTTGGTAGATTAATCATTGCATTGCGCAAAGTTCAGAGTGCAGGAGCGGAAGTGTTGAGATGTTGGTGAAGTGAATGTGGCGGAGGAGTTGATCGACGGCTAGCTCTTACCTGAAGAGGATTGCTGCGCCCGCATCGTGATTCGCAGTGGATGTTAGTCACCTGATCAGAATCGCGAAGCACATCACAGATAGCTGATGGGGTTTGAGCATCAACTCTTCATTATGGTATCGAGCGGTAGCCTCTAAAGCCACTCTTGTGGAAAGAGACTCGTTACAGTCATTAAGAGTAAGATAGTACAAGCCCTTCATTATCCCTCGCACGTCAACACCGATGAATCGCAGAGCCCATAGACCTCTGCTGGAAGATAACATCCACACTGTGAGAGCGAGGCAGCGTCTCCCAATCTGGAAAGAGACCTAATGCTGACTCCACGAAGAAGACCTGAGTAGAGAGCATGGATGAGACTTTCAGAGGTCACGGGCGCCTTGGTCCTGTCGCATTCGTCTACTGAGTCTTGAAGAGCAAGATAGCACAGTGTCCGAGGTAGAAGTAGATGAAATGCTTCGTCTCTGCAGTCCAGTCAGTCATCATTGTATGAAAGGTCCTAGTACAACAGTTCAGCTTACCATGCGTGACAAAGCTTCCAAAGTTGCGGCCGACGATGCAGTGCCATGTAGCACCCTTCCGACTGTCGAACTGCGGAGATGTTAGCGCGCGCTTCCAACAGCCCTGAGTGTGGTGATCTTACCTCCTTCTTGATGTACTGGGCAATGTCCTACAAGTTGAGTCAGAACGGTCCCAGAATAGTCTCGGCCTGAGCGGATAGTGAAGTCCCACCTTCTCGATAGTGAACTGCTCCATAGCCGTTTGTGCTACAACATGTCAGCGTATCCGTCGAGGTATGTCGAAAGCAGTTGACGTACCGACTTCAATGGCCTCTTGTTGCATCTCGTCGCTCTGTCACACATGTCAATATGAATCCGGAAGCAGCAGCCTAGGTATCCCGTACCATGTCTGCAGACTTGATTTGAGCTGCATACTGCATTAGCTTGTACTTTGGCAGACGTGTTGACAGGAACAAGGGGTCTTACCATCCTGCTTGTGGGCATCTGACTTGTCGCTGGCCATGGTGTTGATCTGTATGTGTATCAAAGGTTGAGTGATTTGGTGTAGCTTCCTTCAAAGTAGGCGAGCTCTTATAATGCGCGTGGTTGAGTGAGGCTTGTCCAGGGCCTTGTCATGATGTTTGAGCAGGCGCTCGCGGCGGTCTGCGCTCGGGCCTTCCCCGTGAGCCTAATGCGCGCTAGTGGACTGCCGGCCCATGCGTCGTTCACTTTTTTCTTCAGAACGCGACACTGACATCCACTACTCCTCCCACGACACCACAACCCGGGCAGGCAAGCCTTTACAGCATGGAGTCGTCACGCATCTTCGTGAGGAATTTGCCCTCTCACTTCACCGAGGATGACGTGCGGAAACACTTTGCCAAGTTTCCCATCACTGACGTAAAGTTCTTCAACCACCGACGCATCGGCTATGTTGGCTACAAGACGCCCGAAGATGCTGCAAAAGCTGTCAAGTACTTCAACAAGACCTTCATCAAGCTCACCAAGATCTACGCAGAGATTGCGCGACCTGTACGTACTTTGCGACCACGATGGCGACAAGCGGGGCTAACATGCGCAGATCGCCGACAAGGAACTGCCAAAGTCACGGCGGCAGCAGAAACTCGAGAAGAGCGCCCCCATAAGCGACGAGTACCGACCGGAACGGCAAGAGAACGACCTCAAGCGAAAACGAGAGGAAGCCGAGCAGGACCCGAAGCTGAAGGAGTTCTTGGAGGTCTATCAGCCGCCGTCTAAGACCAGCATCTGGGCCAATGGCGATACCCAGCTCAATGAGGCACCTGTCGCAGCCGCTGAAGAGGCTGTACCGGCGATTACTGTACCAGAGGACGAGAGCGACGATGAATATCAAGTCATCTCGAAGAAGCCAAAGATTGCTGAAGAGCCTGCGACCGCGCCACCCTCTGCAGCTCCAGAGCCAACGTCCGCTGAACCAAGCGCAGCTGCGATTCAACCAGAAGCTGTAGAAGGTGGTGACGCGATGGAGGACGTACAAGTAGCGCCAGCCGTCGAACAAGGACCTGTCACGGATGAGGACTGGCTGCGGTCGAGAACAAACAGGGTTTTGGAGCTCGTGGAAGATGATGAAATGCCATCAGCTAGCACGGCTCCTGTCGCTGTAGCACCGAAACCAGCTGCCCAACCACGCGCACCTGCTGAGCCTTCACCGGCCGTTGCCGACGCACAACCAGAGCCACAACCCCCGGCGGAGGAGCAGACCGATACTGCTGCTGCCCCTGACGAGGAGGACAAGATCCGCGAGACTGGTCGACTATACCTCAGAAATCTGCACTATGAGGTGACAGAGGATGAGATTAAGGAACAGTTCTCCAAGCACGGAGCTCTCGAGGAAGTAAGTCATGATACATCTCTTTCTTTACCCGCCCATGCAATGATGAACATCAAGATAGGGACAACTGATGCTTCGGCACCTGAGGTTACCTTGGAAAGTATTTTAGTAGATGTCTTTCTTATCTGATAGCGGCAACCACTCCTTGTTCATAAACGTACACTTGTGCGAATAGTTGCTGACTAGGACAGGTCCATGTGCCGTTGAAGAAGGCGGACGGCAAGGGTAAAGGCTTCGCCTTTGTGCAATACCAGAACCCGAACGATGCGGTGGAAGCTTACCTTGACAACGACAACACCATCTTTCAGGGACGCCTCCTTCACATCATCTCCGCGAAGGCGAAGAAGGATACCAAACTCGACGACTACGAGATCTCGAAGCTGCCTCTCAAGAAGCAGAAGGAGATCAGGAGGAAACAACAGGCAGTCAAGGCCACGTTCAACTGGAACTCGCTCTACCTTAATGCTGATGCAGTCATGTCCACCATCGCAAGTCGCATGGGCATCAGCAAGGGTGAGCTGCTCGACCCCACTTCGTCAGACGCTGCAGTCAGGCAGGCGCATGCCGAGACACACATCATACAAGAGACGAAGTCGTACTTTGCGCAGCATGGCGTCGACCTAGAGGCCTTTCAACGCAGCGCTAAAGGTGACCTTGCTATCCTCGTCAAGAACGTACCCCACACTGTGACGGCCGACGAGCTTCGAAAACTGTTCGAGGAACACGGCAAGGTGACCAAGTTCCTGATGCCACCGACAGGTATGACAGCCATTGTCGAGTTCTCCAACGTCGCGGAAGCAAAGACTGCCTTCATGTCGCTGTCGTATCGGAAGATGAAAGACTCAATTCTGTACCTGGAAAAGGCCCCCAAGGATCTGTTCAAGGAAGGTGTAGCAACCAACTTTGTGCAGACCACGCCGTCCGCCCAGCCTTTGCAGTCCTCACAGCCCGGTGTGAAGCTTTCTGCAACTGACCTGCTCGTGGACGACCCTGAGCCCGAGGCTACAAACACCGCCACTTTGTACGTGCGTAACTTGAACTTCTCCACCACAACTGAGCGTCTCACGGAGGCGTTCAAACCTCTGGCAGGTTTCCGGAGTGCCACCGTCAAGACCAAGACCGACCCCAAGCGAGGCGTGCTGTCCATGGGCTTTGGTTTCGTCGAATTCAACAGTCCAGAGACTGCCACTGCAGCTTTGCGAGCCATGGATGGACACGATCTCGAAGGGCACAAGCTTCTCATCAAAGCTTCCCACAAGGGCGCCGATGCCGCCGAGGAACGCCGCAACGAGGATGCAGCAAAGAAGGCGGCAAGCACGAAGATTCTCATCAAGAACTTGCCGTTCGAAGCCAGCAAAAAGGATGTTCGTGCTCTGTTCACTCCTTACGGTCAGCTTCGATCCGTACGAGTACCGAAGAAGTTCGACGCTTCCTCACGTGGTTTCGGTTTCGCAGAGTTCACCACCAAACGCGATGCTGTCAACGCCATGAACGCATTGAAAAACACACATTTGTTGGGCCGTCGCCTGGTCCTTGCGTTTGCTGAGACGGAGTCTGATGATCCAGAGAAGGAGCTGGAGAAGATGCAACAGAAGGTGGGAGCACAGGCCAACAAGGTCGCCTTGCAACGCCTTACAGAAGGTGGTCGCAAGAAGTTTAACGTTGCAGGCACCGATGATCTAGACGACTGAGCGCAAGAGTATTCCGATAGGAGTTGCGCGCGCGACACCGTCATACCTTGACGCCATCCCTTGCTCCCCGGCCACACAAGCTAGGCCGCCCTTTGCCGCGGTCCGTAGGAAGTAGTAGGGTGCTTTGACCTGCTGCACGACGCTATATCTAGAACACCGTTTTCTAAGCTTCGACAGGGTATATCGCCAGTGGATTGCATCAATGGGCATGGCCACCACACGGCGTTTCAGACTACTCCAAAGGGAGTAAAGAAGCCATGAACGAGACGTTTGTCGATCATGCAGACTTGACGTAGTTTGTTGTTTGCGGACACTGACCTCTATCCTTGCTTTGAGCAGTCCGTGATGGCTCTGTTCGCCTATGGCCAATCAGGTGACTGTCGAACAGATGGCAGTTTGACTCCATGCCCTTGATCACTCTGCTAACCACGCTACATTTACCATTACAACAGCAAAGGTTTCACGAGAGATGTGATCAATGGCCAAAAGTCGAATTGGGACTCTTTGGAGGCCATGATGAAGGCACGACGCACTCCAATCTTAATCTTGTGGTACTGGACTGTCACCCCGATGACTGGCCCCTCTATCAATTTCCGGCTAGCGGAAGTCGTATTGCACCCTACGGTCGGTGCTATGGCCTACGTGCCTATCATGTAGTCCTCCTGCCTAGGGCCCGTCATCTGGACCATACTTTATCAATGCAATCATCTGCAAACCTCGCCGCATACCCAGCTACATTCTCGTCTTCATTCACCACACTCGTTGCTTCAACTGCTCAACATTCATTGCTTTGTACTTCAAGTCTCATCCATACTTATCATCGCTGGTTTCATATTCTGAGGTTTGCATGCCATAGCCGCCATGCAGGTCCAGTCACCCCAGCCCTTGTCCAGGCTGTCGGCGGACATTCCCCTCTTGGAAGGTACTCCGGTCGATGGATCGCCACAACATCGAGACGTCATCCAGGAGCGTTACGCTGCGCAGTCTCACAACACTCATAGCAGTACAGCCTCGCCACAAGTGGGACAAAGAAGCAGTCTCAGCCCCTCCGACAGCTCTCACGCACAGCGGAGCGTCGCCACAGGAAACTATTACACCGGCAATGTACACGCACAACACATCGGATTGGCCGGCTTCGGCGTCGAGAGGTCAGAGAAACAGATCAGATGCGAGCTCGGGCGACTATACAAGCTACTTCAACGGTCAGAGAAGTACCAGACATATCGCGAAAAGCAACCAGCTCTCACACCGGCCGAAGTCGTCGCGAGAGACGCTGCAGAGAGAAAAGAGCAGGAAAAGAGAAAGGCACAGGGACTACAGCAAGAGAAGGACAAGACCGTCTGGCCTGACTTCTTAGAACAAGCCTTCTGGACGGGTAAGTCTTCATTTCCACTACACCGCATCTCGCAGTACCTCTGTCTCACTACCTGCGTTTTTCACCTCTATTCCCCCACCACCTATGATTACGCAGCTTCACGATTCCAGCCCAACATCTGACAAACATCCCACAGCACTCGTACGATGGCCACCAATGGGTCGGAAGAAATACATGCTCGAAGGCACTCAGCGAGGGCGGAATGAGCTGATCCAGGATTCTATTTACAGAGACACCGGTATCAGACGCGATCGCAAACAGGTTTCCAGCCATCTCCAGGTCCTGAAGGACAAGCTCAGAGGTGTTCCTGCTGGTGAGTGCCCGTCTCGTACATCGTGTAACGATCGGCATCAGCCTCTCCTCATTCGACCAGATGATCGGGGCGGCGGTCCCGCATGCGTCGATCCAGTTTCAAGTCATCAGAGCATTCCTATCTTCCAAAGTTCTTCTAGAAGGCAGTGGCGGTGGCTTTGCGGTTGCTATTCCTGGTGTGATTGGGAGGGTTCCGCTAGGGACTACCAAAATGAGACTAACCTGCACGACAGTCCTACTCTACATGGCCACACCAGAGGACGTCTCTAAGCGCCGATCTACGAATACATCCGCTCGATCATCCTATTCGTCACAGCTGCATGGCCGCCAACATGCGCAGCGCACAGAGTCTGTTACCAAATCCGATTCCAGTACCTCCTCGCCGCACGTTTTGCCGCATTGTAGCGGCCCACAATCCGACCTCGCCCTGGGTTCCGGCCTGGATTCTGATGCGCTGTCTTCTTCATTCGCAGTCACGGGCTTCAAGATCCTCCTTGAGGGTGATCATCAGCCTATGCACTGTTTAGCTCACTCACAGTCGCATGGCAGGCTCGATAGCTCGGATGTTGTAGATCTTGCCTCTTGGCGCCATCAATACCGCGAGTTTGACTTCCTCCGATCCGAGACCGAGGAATGGATGGAGAACGGTCGGAAAGTGTTGGTCGGTACCGCATCTACTGCCTTGATGACAGATGTGCCGCCAGATGCCGACCTAACCATCATCTTCGATCTTCACTCGCATTCCGATTTGTCAAGATACGACTATGTCGAATGCATGACGCGATTTTACAATAGCGGCGAGAACGCAATCGACCCGCAATTTGACCGCACGAGGCATGACCGGGAAGAAACGCGATCCACTTGCGAGTATCGGCGAGACCCCAAAGGCTCTCAAGGTGTCTTATGCGTGCAGTTTACGACGCAGACATGGGCGAGGCATGTGAGGGAGAACCAGAATCTGACGCACAGGAGCGAGGAAATTGTCAAAGAACCGCTTCAACACCTGGCAGCAATACAATACATATATGGTGTTGTTGCTAACACAGGCGAGGTCCGATGCCTCACTACAGTTCTTTGGAGGTTCCAACAGACGAGTGAATCTGCAGTTGTTGGCAACATTGAGTGGCGTTCCGTGAAGTTCGCTGATCATCGATCAGCTGCAGGAGAAAGACGTTGTTATGAGGCGATATCCAAGACTGAGGATTCGGAAGACACGGAAGATGGTCACAACCGTACTCCGGCCATACAAACCTCTACACATACAGTTGCGACGCCTTATTACCAAACTACACAACTACCACTGGACTTGGCACAGACACATATAAGCCACCACTCATACGACACTGAGTCTCACCATGCGTACTTGCCACAACCTCTCTCCGTTGATGTTCTCGAGCCAATGCAACCCGATTCGGACCACCTCGACACCTCGGTGGCCACCACTACCGCTGAGTTCTCTGGCGAAAGCTTTGCACTATCACGTACTTCAGGCATGGCATCGCCGAACACACAAGGCAATGACTTCAACTTCAACGGCGGGTACGTGGGAACCAGAGGCAACTTCGAATCTGGCAACCCCCAGGTATATGGAGGCTTCCTCAGCCAAAGCACTGGACATGAGGGATTGCATACGCTTGCTGGACTGGAGCACGATGAACTCGCAACCATGGGGCTTGCTGTCGGCGAACATGGTCAGCTGATTCCAGTGGATGCAAACAATGATCTGCACTATTCCACCAATGCAGCTTGCTATTCAGCCAAACCCAACTGGCAGCACGCACATCTCGTTTCACACCTCGAGAATGCAGCAGAGCAGTATCGCCCTTACCTGAACCATGATGGCCATGCTCAGGTAGCACCAAATCCCGGCACTGTCCATGGCCACGACCCATATCAACAAGTCGGTCAAAGACAGGATTCAGTGGCGGGTATTTTCCCCAGCGTGAATCACACTTTTTGGGGTTTGCACGGGCTCCAAAGCCCATTTCAAGACGACATGGGCAGTGGTGCCGTTAATGGGACAGAACACTTGGAAGAGCAAACACACGGTCCAGACTACGGTGTGCCGGGTCTAGTTGAGAGAGACCAAGCAGGAAGAGGTTATTAGACCTCGATCGGCTCCCTTGAGGTCGCTTACGATGAAATGACTTTATGTTGGTTACATATGTATCATGTAGATTAAGATTAGCTAGATTATCGAAAGAGTATAGAGGTCTCACGATGGCCAAATTTGATACCTATCTCGTACGACATGTCTCGACACACTGATCGCAAAACGCTCGTCTCCTGCACGCACAACAGCCCTTAGCTATTCCGATCCCTTTGACGCCGCGAAGATACATGAAACATGGTCGACCCACTGACGCATGCATCTGACAGACACACCCGAGCCGCTCAAAACTACACGCTAGCAACGGCAATGGCGTCAGACTCCCGGCACAGGCATTAAACGGTCGATAGGGCGTTCCTTACACTGCACAGCCGATCAACCTGCATACAAACCTAAAATAGACAAGATATGCACATGTAAAAGCTTTGATCTTCGGGGTAGGAGCCCAACAAACGCTACACCCGATCCCGCATAACGATCTGTAAGGACATTGTGGCATGTAATGTAGGCGGACTCCATGGAATAAACTACGTAATTGCCAACGGCCGCGGCCACACCCGCAAGGGAAGCGGTGCGCCTCGGGTACCCTGGATGTTCAGTCCATGGGCATGTGCATGATCCCTTTGCTGGACTCAGCCACGATAACAGATGTTGTTTAACTAATGCAATCGCTACACCGCATGTGCGCACCGGCGTCATTACAGCCCAAGGTCCTGCAAGACGCCCAAGCCGCGTCGAGTGGACAAACGCGCTGGCGCGCGGTCACGCCTGCTTGCCCGCATTGAGCGGGGCAAACAGCGAGAAGGCTCCACTTTCAAGCGACGACAACAGCAAGCGCTCGGCACGCTACTCGTTCGTGGACTTTGCTATGGATACGGCGGGCGAGGATTTGAAGAGATATTTGATTGTTCCGACACTTTCTTCTTCTTCTGCTGCTTCATTACTTCCGTCTTCAAGTCTGGTTGCTGGTAGTGAGGAAAAACAGATCTCTGTGAGGAGCAGCGAGGATACGAAATACGAGCAAACAGCCTCCACAACTAACAAGGCTGAGAAGAGAAAGATGGAAGTCGATACACACGCTCCTCTACCCAATTCCTTCGGAGGTGCGCATGCAGAAGCTATGGATCCGAGTACGCCACTTGACGGCGTTATAAGCATGGACGATTTCATGATCCAGAACAAGCACGTACATGAAGCCCAAAAACTCGTCAAGGAAACCAAACAACCCGCACTTCCCCCCTCAAAGAAGCCCAAAACACCCAACCAGAAACCCAACCCTCTTGTCCCTGTAGCAGTCGGCGCCCGCTCCTCCCGGCACACAATCCTCCTCCACGAAAAATACCAAGCCCTCGGCATCCCGCAACCACTCTTCACCTACGGAGGCGGCAGTGAGACCGGATGGACAGTATCTGTGAGCTTTCCTGGCCTGGATGATGCGGAGGAGCTGCAGGGCTTGAAGTTCGAGGAAGAGAGGAAGTTCAATAGTAAGCAAGAAGCCAAAGAGGCTATGAGTCAGAAGGCGTTGGGTGTGTTGGAGGAGTTGGAGAAGCTGGGGAGGGTCAAGAAGGGTGGGAAGGGGAAAAAGAAGAAGGGGGGTAGTGAGGGGGAGGGGAAGGTTGTGGAGAAGGGGAAGGAGGAAAAGGAGAGGGGACCTGGTGAGAATTATGTTGGGAAGTTGCTTGGTATGTTTTATTCTTCCCTTCTCGTTCATGTGCTATCGTAAGGCACACATCTCCATCGTTGAGATGCACAGATCTTCTCATTCAGCTAACAAACATCAGAGTTTCAGCGCGCAACCGATTCCCCCCAACCCACATACACCGACTACCAATCCGGCCAACGCTTCTCCTGCATCATCACCATCGACGGCGAAGACCAATCCTTCGGCTCCATCTCTAACCTCTTCTCCTCGAAAAAAGCCGCACGTCAAGACGCCGCCCGCCACGCCGTCGAGCATTTCAAAAGCCTAGGTACCTGGCCCACCGATGACACCGCCGTCGGCGGCATCCGCAAGAGAAAGAAAGCCTCCCCCACCGACCCAGACACCGTCTCAATATCACCACTACCAGACAACTCCAGTTCCCCCTCCACACCCCCCATCCAAGCAACCACACCCACCCCCGCCCCTCCAGGCACGCCCTCCTACGCCTCCCGCGTCGCGACCCTCGCCGTCACGCTCGCCCTGCCGACTCCAGAATGGAACTACACGCCCCACCCCTCCGATCCCACGTTCCACAGCGTATGCTGTTTCTTTAAAGGCGCGGGACAGCACGAGGGACCGATTGGTGAAGTGAGGAATATTTACGGCAGGAAGAAGGCGAAGGAGGAGTGTGCAAGGTTGACGTTGGAGTATTTGCAAGAGGTGAAGGAGGAGAGGTTGAGGTATGGGATTAGTGTTATGAGGGGGGTGCTAGGCGAGGAAGGTGTTGAAGGTGTTGTTGGGGCGGGTTTGGGTAGGGTTGGATTGGGTCAGGGCGAGGGAGTGGAGGCGGGTGGGGAGGAGATGGTTAGGGATGTGGGGGGTAAGGTGAGGTTGGGGATGGGGCTTGATGGTGTGGATGAGAGGATGGGGGATATGGATGTGGATGTGGGGGAGAGTAGTGAGGATGAGGTGTTTGCTGATGCTATGGAGGGCTAAGGGTTGGTGTCCACTTTGGAGGCGTCGGACTTGGATAGAAGATGGCTTGTGCAGGAGCTATGGGGCGGTGTTCACCGAGTTCGGATAGAGATGGATCGGACAGAACCTTGTATATTGGCGCAGAACAACTCTGGGTTTGACTGTAGCATAGTCCTCTGATGAATACCCATACAACATATCAAAGCCCTCGTCCTCCCCCACTTTCACCCAACACATCTACCTCACCATCTCCGCACACATATTGAAGGGGAAAGCAATCGAACACCCAAGTAAAATGACCAGTAATATTCGCGCATCTCCACGATACACATGTCTAAACTCCATTCCTACCTCCCGCAGAAGGCATGAAGTAGACAGGGAGACTAGTTGTACAGTTTACCCAGTCCCGCTAACATTTGAGATACACTGGATGGGAGGCTCACTAAGCCCACCTCGACACTCTTCGCGTAGAAAAAAGCAGAATATCCATTCGCACCATGCGCCGTGATAAAGAGACCCAGCGACGACAACGACAGGAGGTATAGATGTACAGGTACAGACGACCATTGCGACCGTAAAGCCCAAGGACTCAACCACAGAATCAGAAACCAGGAAGTCGGTCGCTCTTCTAAGACGAAGCAACCTCGCTCTTCCTCTTACTCCGATCGCGCTTCTTCTCCTTACCAGCCTTATCCGCCTTCTCCTTCTCCTGCGCCGCCGCCGCGTTCTCTTTATCGCCTTCCATCTCCGTGTTGCGCGTGCTACGACCGGATTTGGCCTTCTTCTTCGCGGCGCCCGTCTCCTCGGGGGGAGTGGGTTCGTCGTGGGAAGATGCAGGGGCAGGAGCGATGGGTTGGGGCGCGGATTTCTCCTTCTTCTTCTTGTCTTTCTTTGCGGGGGTTTCGGCGACGGCGGGGGCGGTGGAGGTAGTGGCTTGGGGTGCGGAGCGCGAGGTAGGAAGCGGGACGGGCGTGGACGCTGTGGCGGGCGCGATGGAGACGGGGATTGAGTTGCCGTTTACAGCGGGCGTGGTCTTCTGGCGCTTGCGTGGTGTCTTCGCGGGGGGAGAGGGGGCTTTGGCGGGCGCTTCGTCTTCGTCTTCCGAGGAGGCGTCGCTGTCTGCGGCGCCGGCTTCGACTTCGGCTTCGATTTCTGGTTCGCCTTCCTCGGATGCGTCGTCTTCTTCGATTTCGGCGTCCTTGATGCCCTTCTGCTTGACGTATTCGGCCATTTGCACTTTCCACTCTTCCATGGAGTTGCGGTAGGATGCTTTCCATTCCTGTGAATGGGTTAGTGAGACGTCGATTGTTGGGTTTTGTGATCGTGTGCTTACCTCCTTCTCCGCGTCGGAAAGCTCAGCCCAGCGCCTGTTGACCTCGGTCTGGACGGCGGCTGGAGCAAGTGTGCCACCGGGAGCGAGCGCTGCCTCCAAGTCCGCCTTCACGATGGGACGCGCGTGTTGGTGGTAGAGGAAAGCAGCAGTGAGGGGCTTCTTGGGCGCATTGGGGTCTTTCTCCTTCTTCTCGCGCTTGCGCTTCTTGCTCTTGACGCCGTCAATTGCTTTCTCAGCAGGCGCGCCAACGTCTCCGGCTACGCTGTCCATGAGCTTTTGGCCACTCTCTACAACATTCGCGGCGGTCTTGATGGTGCTTGTGATAGCATCGTTCTCGGTTGAGACGTCGTCTTTTTCGATGCCAAGGACTGATGCGCAGTGCTTGTTGTAGTGGTCCATGAGGACGGTGATCTGGTGTTGTACGTTGACGAGACCATTCTGGAGGCTGTGAAGAGAGCCCAGAACCTGCGCGTAATTGTAAGTTTTTGCTTTGAAACCACGATGTATCGGGTCGCGTAGATTACGCGATCCATGTTACACAGACTTATCCATATGGCGACGTGATGGTGGCGCGATAATGCGCGCTGACCGCGTGGTGTTCCGACGCGACGACAGAGCTATGCGCGCGTGTCGCAATTGCGATTGCAGAGTGCAAAAAGGGAATTGGGTACGTACGTGGTCTCTGGTCCTATTGAATTCTGCAACAGAGATCAGCAATTCGCCGGTGGCGGGCGTCTTCTTCTTGGGGACCATGTTGGGCGGCGTGGTATGGGCAGAGGGTGAAGACGCGTTGACGGGCGGGAGGTTGAAGAGGGAGGGCGCGGGAAGGGCGGAGGAGCGCTGAAATTTCGGGGGGTCGGGGGCATAGCTCCCTTAAGTGACAGCCCAAACACAAGCGAACGTGCCCTGGTTTTTGGGCAGTCACCAGCCCATTCGGGGGGGCACCAGTAAATTAATGCCCCCAAAATTCAGATCTAGGCTTACTTTTCGCGCGTGCAGCCTGTACAAAAGGCGCGTTTTCAAGATGCATCCAGACAAACTGCACGCAAAAGTTATGCGCAGTCTCTTTTAAGCGTCTACTGCCTTTCAGACGCCATTCTCTACTATCAGCGCGCATTCTATCTCTGTTGCGCAATGCATATCTCTGTTGCAGCGTGTTGTGCAACTTGGGTGGCGTAGGCCGCCTATTAGAGCGAGGGCGCCCATCCGCTGGGCAGAGTGCGCCTGGCAAGTGCCCCCCAAGCCGCCCGTGATAAGGCCTCGCTTTGGTGCCACCTCCCCATCTTTGCCTGTGTTTCAGGCGCCGTTTGGCATTGCCTGCCACCACCACGCAACATGTCAATTTGAGTTTTCAAGACGCCACAACTTTGCGCATGATGCACCATGATGGGATTTCACACAATCTTGCTCTCTTCTGCAGTTATATTTGATATCATTGCTCTATCTACTCCTTGAATCGACCACCTTCGCTGACGTCAGGGTATACGTCAAATCGCCTCTGTCCATACAGTGGAACTCCCTTCCTTGTCTCCTCGATCTTGCCCGCCTCCAGTTCGCGGATGAGTACACCCTCCTTCTCGTCTAGCTGCTCTAGCACTACCGCATTGGGGTCAACGACCATGCTGTGTCCCCACGCGTTGTATTCGGCCTCCATATCTCTTGCCGGACTACAAAGTCCAACGTAGACCTGGTTGTCCGTCGCCCTAGCCCTCGCCAACAACTCCCAATGTAACGCGCCGGTCGTGAGATTGAATGCGCCAGGGTATAATAGCAGGAACGCGCCTTTCCTCGCCGCGATCATGGCGAGCTCGGGGAACCGTATGTCGTAGCAGATGGCTATCGCAATCTTTCCGTATTCGGGGAGGTCGACTAGTGTGATCTTATTGCCTGGCGACAGCACCTCGCTCTCCTTGAACTTGATCTTCCCTGGGATGTCGATGTCGAACAAGTGCACCTTGCGATGAGTGGCAAGTAGCTCTCCACTAGGCGCAAATGTCAAACTTGTGTTGTACAGCTTCTTCGTATCCTTATCATCTCTCTCCGGTATGCTTCCTCCAACAAGGTATACGCCCGCCTCTTTCGCCAATTTGCTCAGTGCGTGGAACGTCTGCGATTGCGATTCCGATGGCGGAGATGGGAGGAGTGTCTCGGCGTACTTGTCGAAGTACTTTGTTCCGTAGGGCGAATTGAAGCATTCGGGCAGGACTACGAGTTTTGCGCCGGCTTTTGAGGCATCGAGCACCTTTTGGCGCGCTGAAGTGAGGTTCGCGGTCTTATCGGCGCCTGAGGCGAGTTGGATGAGCGCGAGCTTTAGGGACTTTTTGAGGAGGGACGCCATGGTTCGTGCTTGTGTGAGGAATTGGTGAGACTACAAGGGAAATAATCCGGGGAAACTCGAAGCTGAAGTATATACAATGCGATGTTGGAGGTCTGGTTGGAGTGTTGGAGTAGAGTTGGGGTGGGGGTTAGCTCCAGATGTCCGCACGATGACATCGCTCGGACTTGCCGCCCCGATCATGGCGGGGTGTGCCTGCCGACGCGTTGGACGCGTTCCTTCACTCCTCCACCACACCACACCACACGCCGATATCGTTTACTTCAGAAACATTGCGCAAGCGCGTCACTAGTCGTCACTCAAAGACACTGAAAGTAAGAGATCACACTCTACAGTTGTCTTACACCGCGTTTGTTCACAGAAGACGACATTCCATTGCTTGATACCACCGCTCTGACAGTACCCATCGTTCCTTCCGACTCTCCACCATGGATGTCCACAATGGAACAATGAAATTTACTGAGTGTAGGTAATCGTCCAGCAAATGCCATCTTAACAACCACACGCTACCACCATAACATATTGGTGTCGAAGGAACTCTTGATAGGAAAGATCCCCAGATAGAAACCCCTCATGCGATCCATTAACAACATCAAGTTCGCAGCCTCCTGGTGATCCAGGACGTATGAACCAATCCGCTCCCGTACACTATAAGGCAAACCCATCAGATGTGGCGCTGGCGATCGCATTGTGGCGCGAAGCTTGCCTGTCTTCTTCCCAGGGTGCAGCAGGAGGTATTGTCGCGTGTCCTGATGACTACCGCTTTGTCCAAGCACAATGTACGCAAAACCCTTTGGCTTGTCCTCCGGAGTCAACGTTCTTGGCGCAGTCATCACAGCAACAACCTGTCGGGAGTACCTTTCGAAGGCGACGGTATCTGCGCGAAGGTATTCGAGTGTTGTGTTCGCGGCCTCGATGTCAAAGTGTGACTGGCTGTGGCCATCTTCAGACCACGCGTTCGAGCTAACGAATTCGAAGTGACATTTCGCGGCTGAGGGTGACCACATCGCCTTTACGAGTGGAGTAATGTTGGTACTCTGGTGCCATAAGTTATGCATGAGGCAGGTGCCCTTGCGACATCCATTGGCGACATCAATTTTCACCTGTCGGACATACTGCATCTGGGAACCTAGACACCAGTTCGCAGCCGACTGGATCTGTCTGAGATCTTTTGTAGCCGACTGAAGGCGCTTATAATCTGGTACACAGTCGGTCGGTGCCTTGCCAAAGACGAAAGTGTTGTTGCTGTACAAGACACTCGCGGCCTCGTCGTAGATCTGGCGACAGCTGAACAGCAAGTTGATACCGCCGCGGATACTGGTGAACGCATCCGACTTGACTGGTGCGCATGAAATTGGTATGTCCTCTTCGTCGTGGGTATACTCGCTCATCACTTTTTCTTGGTCCTCGGAATACTCGAACCGAATGCTTGCGTGGTGCTCAAAGAGATGGACGTATATCATAGTGCGGATCTCACCTGGTAGTTCGAGAATTGAGCCGCCGCTGTGGGCTTTGCTGGCTTTCGTACGCGGGATATCGATGAATCGGGATGGCATCTTGAATGGTTGAGCGTGAGTTGGGGACTGCGCAAGGCCGGAACTGGTGGGTCTGGTGTTGATATACACAGGGAGAGAAGGACAATGTGGCAGCCTGGTTGACCAAACACATGTAGTGCACTGACCCGAGGGGAGCTTCGATACGTTCCCGACTAGCTCTCGAACGTTACGACTTTGAGCTCACATCGCCACTACGGAATCTGCCTGGTGCACAGACATTCAAAAGGTCTCCGTTCATTGCTTCTGTATATGAACCGGCTTTTCGATCTCAAGCACTTACCGCACTTTCAGCACTCAACTCTCTTACTCGAGCCAACAACATGGCGCCGAACAACACGCCGATGCCGATCGCAAAAGGCAACTCTACGAAAGCCAACCCGGATATTCTTTCCTTCCTCGATCTACCAGCCGAAATCCGAAACCAGATATATGGAATCCTCTTCACGAAAGGTGCCGTAGACAGTCAGGCGCATCAACTGCACGACTGTAATTTCAGGCGTTGGTACCCGCCGCCCGCCGCAGAGTTGGCATCTTCGACGAGTATAAGACTAAAGAATACGGACGAGGATCACGTATCCTTTGTAAAAGATGGTTGCCATATCGAAGGTATACAAAGCACACGTGCACAATTCCTCGCAGGGAAGCCATTACTCTCAACATGTCGACAGGTCTATCACGAAGCCGTCACCACGTTTCTGAAGAGTAACACCTGGACCGTCGCATTGAAACGTTATACATCTAGATCCCAGCTTGTCACACTTTTACAAGACGCAGCAATCTTCCTGAGCGGACTTGGTTCTCAATCCGGATTGCTAAAAAAATTGGAAATCGACATGGTGGGAACATGTTCTCCTACGTGTCAAGACCTTCATATTTCTCGTGATATCCAGGACCCATACCTCGCGATAGCCACTAGCATTAGGTTCAAAGACTTAGTGAAAGAGCTCCACAAGCCTTCCAACAACGCTATCGACGTGGAGATTATGTTTGGCACTCCATTCAACCATCCAGCACGTTGCATGACAACCCCTCTAGCTACTTCCGGCCTCGACCTCTTTCGTCTGAACAACGTACTCCGACTTCTAGTCCAAGATCCTCTCGGCTTTCTCAAATATGGCGATGCAGTACACGAAATCCTTATTGATAGGGATGGCAGAACAGGGGGCATCTTCTTTGGTCGCTCGTTCATAGATCCGACTCATAAGCAGTATTTCCGCGTTTCCGAAAACGGTGACGCAATAACTCTTATTCCTCCCTCCAAATTGGACCACATACTGAAACTGCCAGAAAACATCAGAAGCGAGATAATCAAGCACGTCACACAACGCGGAAAGACCATAACCTTCGACTTGGAGAAGGGGACATGTGAGGACGGGGACCTGGTTCTGGCTTCCGTGTGTCAGAAACTTAGAGGGGAGAGCTTCAGTCAACTCCAGTCAACCAACAAGTGGATAGTCAAAATGGCTTCCAAGGACAAACGTACCAACTTTGACGAGTTTCGCAAACTAGAGAAATTTTGGTGTATTGGCAGATCGGCACAGTTTCCTTGGCGCGGCAGGGAAATACATACACTTCAACACTTCGACTGTTTGCTTGAAGTAGAAACGGCGACTACTCCAGAGAATCTCCGTATCAACATCACCGACTTCCTTCGTATCACTTCTACTATAGGAAACAAGAAAGGAAATCTTACTACATCTGCGACACGCGGCCAGGACGTCGCCCCATCGAATACCTCCACATCCTTCGAGGAACTACGCTGGTACGTCCTAATAGCTCTAACAGAGTTCATCCGCAAGCATCCAGATGCCAATCACAGGCCCTGCCCCAACATCTGGCTCAATGGTCTCGGCAAAGTGGTTGAAATCGAGAGCGCAGACACGACGATGAATCCTCACGCGTACATACAAAAGTACACACCCTGGAGCACATATCGCCGTACCATCTTCCGAGAATACGGCGTTCCACTCAAAGGGCATACTTACTGGCACGATATGGATGGCTATACCCCGCCTGCCGAGGCTTTCGACGGCTCTGCACGCTTTTATATCGGCTGGCTCCAGCGGTGTGGGTTTGGTGTGAGTCCGACGTACTGGTCTGATGCCTGTAAGTTGTTTTGGGTCTTGTTAGTAATGAGGGGGTATGCTGACTGCTGTAGATTTCCAGATTCCGGGTGCGTAGGTAGGTTAGGATGGCGCGGGTACAAGCTAGTAGCGCGGCAAGGGTGATTTGGAAGGTGGGGCTCACTGGTTCATAGCCTGTTTGTGGGGAAAACGAGTGCGATGGCTCTAGGCAAGCAGACTTTCACCAATGATAGGTACTCGGCTGCTGGGTGGGTCGAGGAGGCGGAGGGGAGGTGGTTTAGGTCATCTCTGGCAGCTTGGTGCGAGTGTGAAAGTTCTCAGGGCTGCTGACGGTGGCGAAGGTTGAGAGACAAGAGAACATTCACTTTTTGTCAACGCTGGTATGTGCCCTTCTCCACTCGTATTACGGCTACGGTCGTACATGGTGCCTATTCAGGCTATCCCGTGTGTACTTCTATTCACTCTTACCAGTACTTACGCCTATTAGCTCTTGCTCGTACCGTAGCACATTCAATTACCGACGCGGCAGGCGATACTCTTTCACCAATACTATGTAGTTGGGTGCTACCTCGGCCCAAGTCACAGTCAAGAGAAAAGGGCTTCACTTCATGCAAGCAAGGTGAATCTATGTCAGGACGTACGAGCGATACTGGGGCACAGACGCTGACCTTTCTTCCTTTGTTGTATATAACGACCCGTACAGCCGACTCTCATCCCCTCAACTCACCCGAACTCAACAGCTATGGCAACACTCCCGCGAACGGAACCAATACGGGAAACCCCAGCCATACCCGCTGTGGCTGGTGCGAAAACGCTCTTCTCTCTACCTGGAGAGATCCGGAACAAGATCTATAGCTATCTACTTCCGGCCCACGGCGAGATCGAAATACATCAGCTTGTCCGAGACCAGAGGTTTGCTTCCGCTGATACTCGTCCGATACACACCCAACACGCACATGCTCTAAAGCTGCTTATCACGTGCCGGCAAGTCTACCACGAGGCCACGTCCTTATTCCTGTCGAGTAACACGTGGGTTATCTCAAGGGCTTCGTATGACAAGTCGGGGTACCGAGTTACACAAGCAGACGACCTCGCAACTTGGTTGACTATGCTCGGATCTAGTGCGACCATGGTACATAAGGTTATTCTCAACTTGGCTGAAAACACCGACAATGGCGGTGACCAACTCAAATGGCGCCTAAAAATTGACTCCAGCAAGGATACAACTGATATGGCTGAGGCTGTCAAACTAGGCAATCTGCTGAAGTGTCTCTGGGCAACCCCTAATGCGATCCGTAAGATCAAGATTGTCAGCCCCAAGGGAGCAGGCAAACACTACAAGTACCGGAATAACAATGATTTTAATCCCATATTCAGCAAGACACATCCGGAGAACAGAGGTAACAAGACACATCCAGTCTTTGACACTAGTGCCATCACAAACGCGCTCATAGCTCTCCGACGCGACGACCTCGGTCTGAAGAACTGTGGACGTCAGGTGCACGATGTTCTCATCCGAAGAGATGGTCTAGAAGGGTATATCCTGTTCGACTACAACTACTATAAGCCGTCACACGATCGTCCCAAGGTTGAGAGGACCTACGTCGAGCGGAAGTTCTCCATCACGAACGGCGGCAAAACACTGTCACTTCAACCCACCGACACCCCCGGATTGATGAACCTACCCCAGCACCTGAAGATCCGCCTTTTCGAATCGCTTTGTCTCGCTAAAGGATTCCTTGACCCTTGGCGAAGTATAGTCACCATTGATCTGGACCAAAAGACCACTGTGGGCGCAACTCCAGTGCTGGAATCGGTATCGCAACATCTGCGATCGGAGTGCTACTACCGCTTCTGGCTGGCCAATATCATCTCAGTCAAGATGCGGAGTACAGACGTAAAAACAGACTTCGACCACTTCGACAAACTCCGCGTCTTCTGCTGCACTGCGTCTACTCCACGTGAGCCCTGGAGAATGAGCAACAGACGTAAAGGAATCCGCGACCTGGAGTTTCTACTTCAGTTCAACGTTTCGTCTGTACCCAAACTCGATGATCTGCGTATCAATATACTCGACTTCCTACGCGTGACGTCGTATCTCGATAGTCGCGACAGGAGAATTACCTTCCAGATCGGGGACAAAAACGATAAGGCATCTGTTTCCTTAGCCCATCTCCGCACATGCGCTCTCATCGCCCTGACCGACTTCCAACAAACGTACAAGCGCACCCGCCCAGATACTAAGCGCTGCCCTAATATCTGGGTCAACGGCTACGGGCGCATCGTGTGCGTTGAAGGGCCAGGCGGCAAATCAATAAATCCATCGGAGACCATACAGCGGAGTGTGTCGCGTGGAGATGGTGGTGAAGATGTGATTGTGATCAATCGAGATTTTCGCAAGAAGTATGGTGGAAATGTAGAAGATGGGGATTTTACGACGTGCGCAGGCCGCCTGTTTGATGGCACGTTAGGGTGTTATTTGGGGTATTTGCAAAGTGTGGTGGTGGGGGATGAGGATGCGGCGTATTGGGCGGGGAGATGTAAGTTCTTTGTTTGATCTGGCTGTGAAGAGAGAGGCTGACTGATGTGTTTAGACTTTGTTTGCAGTGGATGATTTGGTTGTCGTGTGCATCGCACGGGACCGCGAAGTACGATGCGGTTTAAATCACGGCTTGCGGTTTGCAGCACTAAGAAAATTGATTATAAGGCGGCATGGACAAGCTCTGTTTGAGTGTAGCTCAAGATAGCAATGGTGACGAACGATATCAGGTACTCATGATCACCGACAACGCAACTGCTTCATTGAAGTACCAGGCACGCTGAAGATAAAAGAACACGGGCTTCCCACATCACGATCTCTCACACTCTGAATTCTCATCATTCTCCGCTACTTCTCGCTGACGCGTGTCTACCTCTAATTTCTATCGAGACTTTCCAAAATAGCAACACCGACCATGTCTGATGAGGCTTCTTACATGGAGTTCATCGACAGACCTCTATACCTGCCTATCGCCGAGGGTAATTCTACACCATGCGATTCGACAGCACCCTCATTCCTGACCACGTTTCCTGCCGAGATTCGGAATGCTATATACGACATTCTCTTCTACGTACCAAGGGGTATACGAATGCAACACGGGTATTATAACCCCGTTTTGGAAGACCAGCAGCTGCGTGAGGACTTGGCAACCGGCCTCCCTCTTCTATCTACATGCCGCCAGATCTATTGGGAAGCTGGTACAATTCTTTTCTCCAACAATACCTGGATCCTTTCCAGGGGTTTCGCATGGATGGAGTACAGCATGAAGGAGAATGCAAGGATAGTAGAGACCTCAGGTGCTGCGTACTTACTCCAGATGTTTGGCACTCGTAAGGTGATGGTAAAAAGAATTCTCCTCGACTTGGATAGAACATGTCCGGTCCCATGTCCTATCCATAACCCAATGCACCCGCTGCAAAACAACGGAGGACGATTCACCGGAATTGAACGAGTAATGGAGGTGTCGAATCTCATGGCCGAGATGGCTCACATACCGGATCTCAAGGTGGAATTTGTGCATCCAAAACGCCAAGCTTACCATGATCTTCATCCTCCAAATGGCTCTGGCCAGGTCGACCTAGGCCTTCAACTTGACATGCTCAATAATACCTTACTGACCTTACGGAAAGACACTATTGGCATCAGAAAGTACGGACGACAGGTTCAAACCGTGCATATCGAGAGGGACTGTACACAGGGCTATGTAGTATTCTACATGCCGAACTTCTTCGTTGAATACAAAGACACATTTCAGCGACCATTCGTCATATCTGATGGAGGCAGAACGTTCAAGTGGGCGAAACTTGAAAGAACAACGCCTAATCTTACCAACTTGGTGTGGCATATTAGGAACGCAATTCTGGACGACGTTACATTCCCAGGCGATGATCACCAAGGCAGCCGTGGCGCTGAGATCGTTTGGGACCTGGATACAATGACCTTGACTGGAGCATCATTTGTTGCCAGTGCAATATGCCAGGAGCTCCGCAACAAATACTGGACAACGGTCTGGCACGACAAGAACATCGTTGTCAAGATGAGTACTGACCAGTCACGTACGGACTTTGAAAAGTTCCGAAATCTCAAACTTTTCACGTGTAGACGCAGGGCCAGCCCCTGGACTGCTTACGGCGATCCGTTCTGGAATTCGGATGTAACGCTCCTGCTAAAATTCGAAACGCCATCTGACGTCACGCTGGAAGACATCCGCTTCAACATCGGCCATTTGGTGCGAGTTATGACAGACTGGGGTGGTAATACCAAGATTACCGTCTCTGTACCCCGAAAGAAAGATGAACCGCGTGTTGAGGCGAGCATGAACCTATGGATGTCTCGAGCTTCCGTGCTGACCGCGCTTTCGGGTGCTGGAAGACGCGAGAGGGAAACTTATCGGATGACCACCCATCCCGCTGTGTGGATGAATGGCCGGTTTGAAGCCTTGGAGGTCGATTTGGAAGACGTTGCGCCGCCTTGGAGAGAAGAGGGATTTGAATGAGCGGCCTTCCTCTGACGTGCTGGGTGCAGATTTGTGGGTCCTACTCAAGAGCAAGGTTACGTTATTGCGTTATACTGACTGATCCTGTGTAGTTGTAGCTCTCGATAGCCAGTCAATATCTACGAGACATCGATGCGACGGCAGCTCTTCACAACCGTTCATGCTATCTTGTGGCTCTGCTGTGATGTAGTTTGCATGGTTTCTGAAGGCCTAACCGGGTGTGGGGGAGAAGGTTTAGTGGAAGCAGCAGGCAGACAAGAGGTAGCAGTGTGATGGCTGCGAAGTATTCAAGAAATGTATTTGAGCTGAGTGCCTTGGCGTATCTCAAGCTGTGTCATCGTGAGACTTGTTTGGGACTATATCCTCCGTGACGCGAACCTCGTGGCTTCCCTCCAATTCCGATAGCACGATCCAGGTTGGGAAGACACACAGCACCGTTATGCCAAAGTTGATACCGATACTGACGAAGTGGTTTGCACCACCTTCTGATTGCATACTGTTGCGGTTGTTAGTTGATGATTTGCGAAGGCTTTCCAAGAATGGCAATACTTACGCCCAAGCAACTGTTTGACCGAGAGCCTCCACACCACGCAGAATACCGGTAAGATGGCTCAGATTGGAAAGGTCCGTCGCATACTGGCCTACTAACCAGTAAAGGAATTGCTGAAAGGCCTGACCGCCGAATTGCCAGAAGAAGACAAGCGCATAGCTCTTTCCAAAGCCGCCTTGGAACCAATCGAACACCGGGGATTCCGATGCATCGTAGTTTTGCTTCTGCAGAATCGTTGCCCAGATCCATGTGCCGACAAGGATGGTGATGATGGTGCAGAATGCAATGCGACCGCGCTTCTTGATGTGGATCTTCTGATTGTCGAGGAGGAAGGCGATGATAAACGAGGAGAAGATACCGGCAAAGTTCGTGAAGAAGGAGGAGAACGCGCGAGCTCGGACGGTGAAGTACGTCGTCAACCAGGTGCTCATGAAGCCGTTGTAGAAGTAGCTGATGAAGAAAGCTGGCAGCAAGAGTAGAATGCGGCGGCTGACGAACAGCTTGCCGACAGCCTTGAACTCAGCACCCCAGGTCGCGGCGCGCTCAGTGACGATCCTCGTGCCATCCTTTCGCCAGACCTTGTGCGCTGGCGACAAGCACAGGGCTACTGGAAGGCCGAGACACATGATAACGATAAACACGATGTATGTCGTTGATGATACCGATCCAGTGGTTTTGCGGTTCGCGTTTAGTCCCAGGTTGATAGATCCTCCAACAATCGGTCCAAGTGCCTTCGCGGTCTGCCAAATGGCAAGGTAGAAGGCACGGTCTCCGGGTGAAGGATACCCGATGATGATAGCAGCCTCGGCAGCCCAGAAGAAACCAGCGGAGATACCACAAAGCGCGCTACCAAACAGCATGAACCATGTATTCGCAGAGATGTTGTTGGTGTAGAGACCAGCGCCATACAGAGGGTACCCAATAGCACCCAATGCAAGACCATACGTCAATCCAATACGGTTGTTGATAGCTCCGGCAGCAACACAGACCACAGCGAAGAGTCCGTATACCAGAGCATTGGCGGCAGAGACGGCGTACGGTTCAGCGGCGCCTCCAGCCCCTAATCCACCAAGCGCATCCCACATTCCCGGAGCCGTGAACGAGACACCACATGCGACCAGGATCTGGAAAGGTACCGAGCGGAAGAAGGGTCCAGAACCCTTGATGGAGCCCGAAGGCTCAGACAAGGAGGCGGACGACATGGCGATGCGGAGGCGAAAGATGGAGAGAAAAGATGTCGGGATGAGGTGAAGAACCTCAGTCCAACGTGGAGACTACATATCTTAAGAGTTCGGACGACACCGCGATGCTTGGCGAGCTTGGTATCCAATTTTTCTCCCTTAGTGATGGACGTTGAGGCAATCACCGCAATCGAGACGTTTGGTGTTTTCTATGGGGCGAGCACGACATCTGCGCTAAATGACTCGCGCGTGGCGGCCTGCGCTCCAAGCGTCCACGGGTCGGACCCTTTGGGTTATGACTTCACTCGAGTTTTCCAGTGGCTTGCCAAGTATGGTGCGGTTTCCGTCGGTTTGATGGACATCTTCCGCGAAGGGTTGCATTGGATGCGCTATTTCGACATGAGATGCGGAAAGCACGTTATGTTAGGGTTGCCTAAAGACGGCAGGGGATTTGACACCCGCGGACGGCGAACAAGGACCACGACGACTTGTCGGGCACCTTGCCTTCTAAAGTCTACATATGCCCATCGATTACGCACACCGTTGCTGATACTCAATTCTCTCCAGCCCTTACATTCCGAGCCTCTCTTCACCGCTCTATCACTGCTCCACGACGGAGAAAACATGATTCCTTTGCACATAGACCGTCCTTATGTTCCTGGCGACTAGACTACCCTTCCTATTCCACGATGTTGCGTCAATCTTCGCCTTTGCTTTGGCAACATTTGAAAGTATTTCCTATGCACTGAAAAGAGAAGGAAGTCAAGGTCAAGGAACAATCGTGCAAACAGTAACCCAGCGTAAATTTTTAGTAACCATTAAACTAATCGTATATGATCATACTTCCAGCCCCCCTCAACTTCGAACTCAAACGCGTGCGGCGACGAAAGCGGCAGCAGTTGGAGCATCGATCTCGTAGTTCCTGTGCTCAGGGGTGATGATGATGCCGTTGTCGCAGATGTTGTCACCAGCATGGCAGATGATGAGAACCTTGCTAGCAGCAACAGAGCCGAAGGACTCGTCACGGTCAGCATCGCCGAATGTTACAACGGCGGTGACACGCGAGGCGGCGGAGGCTGATAGCCTCTGGGTGGCAGTGTGCACGAGTTGTGCGCCCTGGGAGTATCCGGAGACGACGATCTTGGTTGAGGGGCAACGTGTGATAGCCTAGAGGCACAGTCAGCATGGTACCGAGATGTCAAAAGCGATCATGACACTTACTTGGTTGATCAAGTTGAACATGGTGGTGGCACCCGCGGCGTCGCCTCCAGCCAAGAAGCCAATAACGTTAGCCGGGTAGGTAACGCCTTGGATGGCCAAGTTGCTGGCTCCTCCGACACGCGAAGCCAAAGCATTGAAGAAGGTTGGGCCTTCGGAGTTGGCCTCGCCTACATTACCCGCTAGAAAGGGTATCAGTAAACAACTCGCCTACGATCAGTAGAGAGATCTTACCTTGGGTAGTACCACGAGCGTAGATGACAGTTACGCGACGGCAGGCGGTACCGTCAGTCAGTTGGTTGTAAGTGTCGCCGCTGAACTGGCGCTTGGTAAGGTCACGTGTTTCAACGTCCTGGTTCTCAAGCTGTGCCGCGTACTCCTCGACAGTGAGGTCTTTGTCGAGGAGGTCAGTGATGGGGAAGCTCACTCCGCTCGCAGGCGTTGGCGCAGCGAGGGCAGTGGTGAGAATAGCCGCAAGGGCAAGAAGGGAGCGAGCGCAAGTCTTCATGTTGAGCGATTGTCGAAAGTGGCCGATTTGTAACGAAGGAAGTCTGAAGAGGCTGGTAGCGATGACCCACTAAGAGTAGGTGGACGGTTTGACCTTTTGTATTCTGAGCCATCGTCCTACTAAAGCACAGCGAGTGTGGCCATAACCACTTCAGTACTATCTCCTGCGCTACTGCATCGTCTCTTGCAAGCACATTGGCAAGCCATGTCATCAGACCTTACCTACATGCCTATTTCTACCAGTTCAATTTCCTCCTCCGCTTCGTTAAGCTGGACTGTTCTTGTTTACCGCCGTCGACGCCCAATGATTACACCTGATCCGTTCACGTTGACCAGTGATTGCCTAGTTCCTGTCCGACGCTTTAAATGACATGCATTGTGATGCATCGGGCCTTTATTGTGTACTCCTAGTTTGGCTTTTCACTCCGTGTTTGGTGTTGCTGCCAGTCTTGTTACCTTCTTCTTTGGAGTTAGCACGTTCATGAACCCCAGGTACCACCGGATATCTCGAAACACGTGGGGAAGACATGGGGTTCCAGGACGAATAGAGAACATTTCCACAGCCGATGCTGCGCAACGTGAGAACCATCGACGATACGATTCGTGCAGCCGAGGCATGTCAAGCATGTTGCGGCGCTACGAGGCGTCGATCAGTGAGAAATCTTCTATGCAGCGCCGGGAAGCAGCCGCTGCTGCAGATTTTGGGTGTATAATCATAAATTTTGCTGACAGAAACTTGTGCTTGAGGAATGTCACTGTTGACGAGTCGCATTGTCGCAATTTGGTGGCTTCTCCAGTCAATGCGATGATGTATGATGTCACGCCAAGCTCTAGCGCCATCTTTGCTATCGTGTCGAGATGTTGTCCCTTCGATTTCGACTGACCTAGCGGATGCGCTCTCCAAACGCCCATTACGAAATTTGTACCAAGCTCTACAAAGGTAGCGCACTCGATGAACATGCGCTGTTCGCGAAGTAGGACTCGAATTGCATGACCAAGGCCCCTGGCTCCCAGCCACCTTGGAAGGTGACTGACACCAGCACTACCAGCGCGACTAGACAGCCAGCCAGCCAGCGAACAAAGAATGGAAAGAGTCGCGAGGCCGCAGTCGCTTTACTAATGGTCTTTCTTTCGGAAGACGACCGATGTTATCGCATATCGTCGCAAATGGTCGGAAGCTCAATGGAGAACCCCGCACACGGTACCCGTTGCCAAGCAGAGCATGCAGCAAAGCTGTTGAAGTCTTCCCTAATTCTCCTTCTGGCGTCTTGGTAGCATTACGAGCTTCCACTTACGATACAGATCGGCGCTCGCGAAAGCCATGATAGCAAGAGTTGCATTTCTCCGATGACGGCAGTCACTGCGGTATCGCGAGATGTTGGAGATACCGGCAGTCGACAGCCTGTCGCGAAGAGTGGGATGGCGAAAATGGTGGAGTATATAAATTATAGGAATAGAAGGTTTGGGTAAGATGTCTTGTATCGTCCAAGCTAATTGTCTAGATTGATCAAGATGCGGTCCACATCCATCCTCGCAGTCTGCGCGGCAACACTGCTGCAGACGGCTTTCTCGTCACCTATCCACGCACATCATCCTCACCAATCATTTCCGAGTGCGCAACAATGGCCATTGCCCGTCGTTGGAAAGGCGTTAGAGCAACAGATGCCGGATGAAGACCTTCAGGACATCATTTCGCAAATATCGCGCGACAACATCGAGGCTACGATCCGGAAGCTGGCATCATTCGGCACGCGTCACACCCTTTCAAGTCAAACTGACCCCAACCGAGGCATCGGCGCTGCGAGAACATGGCTCACGGCTAAATTCCAAGAAGCGGCAGATGAGAGCGAGGGAAGGATGACTGTAAACTGGAACAGCTTCATCAAATACCCCGGAGACAACGAGCGCATCATCTTTCCAGTAAACATCACAACCGTCGTCGCGACACTCAAAGGCAGCGAGGACCCCGATCGCGTCTACGTAACAGGCGGGCACTATGACTCGCGCAACAGCGACCCCATCGACTACCAAGGCGACGCACCCGGCGCCGTAGACGATGCCTCAGGCGTTGCAGTCTCTCTCGAACTCGCCCGTATCTTCGCACACTACAAGCCCAAAACAACCATCGTCTTTACAGCCTTCGCCGGCGAAGAACAAGGTCTCCTCGGCGCCGAGAACCTCGCCCAAACATACAAGAATGCGTCCGTAAATGTAGCAGGCATGATAAACCTCGATATGGTCGGCAACTCCAAAGCCTCCGACGGCACCATCGATCCCTACAATATCCGTCTCTTCTGCCAGGGCACGCCTCTGACTGAGAATTCCACGAAGATGACATCGCGTTTGAGCATCGGCGGCGACAACGATAGCCCCGCTCGCAACCTCGGTCGCTTCATCTACGAAGTCGCATCGAATGCCTTCACGGAAATGACAGTGCGCCTCATCTACCGTCTCGACAGATACAGCAGAGGAGGCGACCACCGCCCCTTTCTCGAAGCAGGCTACACAGGTGTTCGCTTCGTCCAGCCCAACGAGGACTACACGCAACAGCACCAAAACGTCACCGTACGAAACGGAAAGCAATACGGCGATCTAGTCGAATGGCTAGACTTTGAGTACAATACGCGCGCCGCCAAGGTCGTTGCATCCACTATGTGGAGTCTCGCCAACGCACCGGGTGAGCCAACGAATGTTGGTATCAACACCACGACGTCCGACAACTTCAGCCAGTTCAAGTGGGACGCGCCGAAGGGGCTGCCCGTTGAGGGGTATGAGATTGTGTATCGTGATACGATTGAGCCGCATTGGACGAATGTAATTGAGGTGGGGAATGTGAATTGGTTTAATCTTACTTCTGCGACGATTCATAAGGATAATGTTATCTTTGGGGTGAGGAGTGTGGGGAAGGGCGGGTATAAGAGTCCCGCTGTTCTTCCGTTTCCGTTTGGATGCTCAAGGAACTGTTAGATGAAGTGCAGAATTTCTATAGTTGATTGGAATGAAGATCAATATTTACTTCTTAAGAGAGCCGTTGCTCTAATCTCAGTTCAGCCATGTGCGACTCCTCATCACTTCATGCACGAACGATATGTTTTGCCGGTGATCCGAAAAGCCTCCCATTCCTTGCAGATCCCATTTCGGAGACGTCAATCCCACATATTGGTCGTGAGCTTCAGCTAGAGCACCGCGGCACATCACCTTTATCAGGTGCCTCCAAGCGCTAGCACGCATATGCGTATGCTCCTGCTACTTGCGCCGACTGTCTTCAGGTACTTCCCAGGTCTGAGCACCTGCTTCTCTTCACGCGACACTCTCGGCCGCCTTAATCACTTCTAGATATCACATGATCACACGTCGTCGCACATCCCAAGAGAGTACCGTAAGTTAAACCACATACCGAACAGGCTACCGGAACTCGGTCCAGATTGTTGGCTAGCAACCCTAAGATGCTTCAATATACCACCTTGATCAAGACATTTGATCCTGCGGTGGCCTTGGGTGAGGAGGTCGATCGGATCGTCGATGGCATACGAACAAGGAATGATGGTCTCTTCGGAGGTGGTCTTGGCGCGGTATGTGGCGCGTAGGACAGTACCGTGGCCATCCATCCATATATTTGGAAGAGGTCGGTTGGCTTCCGAAGGATACTGCTCCAATACATCTGACAGCAAGAGCAATACTGCACTCTGAATGTGATGCCACATGATCGACCGTGTGCCGCTCATCCCGCTATCGGATCCTTGAATAGTGATGCTAAGGTCCCCATAGGCGCGTGTGAATGTATGTAAAAGTTTAGTGATGTTGATACGAAGATCCGCGACAGGCTTTGGTGTAGAGAGCTTGAACATCAAAACCATGTTGATAGGACACTGCCCCTCTCTGCGGAGGTACGGAACGACCAGATTCGAAAAGTTGTCAATGTTCAACATCTCTTGTAAGGCCTTAAAGCCGTTGAAGTCGGTCGTGTCTTTCTGGGTAGACATACGAATCATGATCTCGTCGTATACTCGCGCTTTCATGAGGTCGATGTCGTTCCGTAGCGAGGTATTGACTCCGCTGAGGCCGACGTGGTAACCCCGGGCTTTGTTGATATCCAGGTCGAATGTGACGTTTGTGTCGGATGCGCGTGCGTACGCGTTGATGGCCGACAGGAACTCTTCAGGCAAGGACAGAAGGTTTAACTGTTCAGATTCTTTCCACTGAACCTTGGAACCATGGTCTGAGATGTCGAACCATCTCTCCGGATCCGGGAAGGAACGTGATATATCAGAAGCATCGTATTGGACGAATCCATGATGGTCAAACTCACTGTACCAGACGATTATTGATGAGACCAGGCCCGAGTATCTGGCATATTGCCTGAGGTTGAGAACGTCTGCGGTGCCTAACTGAAAGAGGATATTGTTCATGGGATCCGCTGCAGTGACTGGATCGTAGAGTTCAGCGCTCTTGTTCCGTCCTATGTACTCCGAAGATCCGGAACGAACGAAGGCAAATTCACATTTGGCCTGAGGGTTGTTCCAGATGAACTTCAACAGCGGTAACAGATTGTATCGTCGATATGGTGCATCTGCGTCCATGCTTACGCGAGATAGGAGCTGATAGTGTGATCCAATTCCCGACAGCCATGTGCAGGTAAAGTGCATCTGACGTTCGAGGAACCGAGAGAAGAAGAAAGTGTTCTGGCCGTAGAGGACACCGACGGCTTCATGGTAGACTTGCCGGCATGATAGTAGAAGGTCGGTGCAACCTGCGAAGACATCACACAAATCTTCATCCCTTACTTGCTGCTCGACGCTACCGTGCGTATAGTGAATGCCATGACTCCTTTCCCAAAGTTCCACATGCGCCTGGCCGTCGTCTACGATAACAGGCCGGTCTCTCTTGAACAGGTACTCGTAGATGCGGTTGCGGATCTCAGGCGGTAGAGTGGTGAGGATGCTGGACGCGTGGGGATCGGCAGGGCCGGATGTTGTTTTCGGAATCTCGATGACGGTGCGAGTCGCCATCGTGTGCTGCCTGTCGAGTGGCCGCAGCAAGTCGAGATGCTGCTGCAGGTTAATTGACGCTGGAGAAAGATTGCAGAAGGAAGTTGACGCTGGGTGGTACTGCAGTTTTAGGCAAACAGCGGTCCAAGCGCGGAGCTAGCGCGAGGTGGGAGTCAACCTTGGAAAGTGAAGGTGAGAGAGACCTCAAGACGCGCCTGCCACATTAGTCTCTCTTGACGAGAGAATCAGTCACGCTTGAGCTTTAGTAAACCGTAGTCATTCTCAGCGAGAGACACTTTCGCCGGTCCCAGAGCTCGCTTCAGGTCACTATTCCTCTCCTTCGCCACCGTGAGCAGGTCAGGACCATCCGCCGCGTCCCAACCTTCCAGTCCATGGACCAACACAGCTAATATCGAGTTCTTAAAGAGGTAAGAGCGCCTTCTGCTACCCAGCGCCGTCAGCAGCAAGAATAACGTTGAGTAAACAAGAAGCGCCAGTGGATACGCAAGCCAGGCCCATCTCACATCGACGAAGATCTCCGGCCCGTAAGCTTCACTGGTGTTGTTGATAGCTGCGAAGTTGCCAGGACCTTGTATGACTTTGCTTCCTACTTGCGCAAGGCCTTGGAAGAAGTCAGGCCATGTGTGGTGCATAAAGTATGTCAAGAGGTATGTGCTCAGTGTGGTAGATTTGAAGAACCTTGACATGGAAGAGCCGAGCCAGAGGGTCGAATGATTGCCGATGTAGAATGTCTCGTTCAGGCCTTCTGCGCGAAATGCTTGATCATATCCGGATCCTGCTTTGTACGGGTCGTCGCCAGTCGGGTGCAGTGGCCATTCCTCCAATGAGTCGTAACTTACGACCGTATTTCGTATCGTGGTACCGGAGTATCGCTTCGCACAATAGCTCAGTTTGCAGTGAGATATTGTTCCGTTTACCAATCCGAGTCGATCAATTTCGGCGACACGCGTGATATCAGATGTCGACTTGAAGCAAGTGAATGCAGAAACAGCTGGAAGTGGTAGCTTGTAAGGGTCGAGTATTTTACCATCCTGGAAGCGTTCATAGTCTCCGATGCAGAACTCTATTTGCGGAGTAGAGTTCGATGGGTTCCATACTGGATCGCTATTCAACGCAGTGTAGAGGCGGAGCGACCTGTCCAGAAGATCCTGTTCCAAACGAATGATACCCAGTCGATATCCATTGGAAAACCGTAGATCTGAGTTGGTTACACCCACTTTGGGCCATGCCTCGCCACCTATGTAATCCGTGATAATCCGCATATCCAATTCCGGGTACCCCGGCTTCCTGATTATGCATTTCCTCTCCCACCGAACTGGCTCCCCGGCTGCAACGTGATATTTCATCCCAGTATAATTCCAGCGGAATTCTGTTTCATTGTTGCCGAATTGTGCGGTATTGATACATCCTTGGTACTCATCCTCATGTTGAGCAGCGCCGTTCCAGAAGTTGCCATCGAGAGACGCGTCTTGGGAGGTGCATGAATCGCAAAGACCCAGAGAGAGAAATTGATCGAGTTGGCATTCTGCTGTCGGGCAGTATACATTGCTTAGTAAGTTGATATCCTGCAAAGAGACATGCTCTATGGATCCAAGAGTCAGAGGATACTCCATGCCTATGATGTAATTAGTGAAACACAACTTGTCGTCTGTACAACTGACATACCAGCCAGATCAGCATTCTCTGTACTCCACACATCTGAGAATGCTTTGCTCGAGCTTACAGTCCCAGTAGTATTGGCTAGCAGAGCGGGTTTGGAGTAGATTCTGAGGACCTGCTGTGTGAATGGCTCAAAACCAAGCGAAAAGATTGTCAATGCTGCCCCAAAGGATGCCAAAGCGGCGGACTTTCTCAAGCGCAGCTGGAAAATAAAGGTCAAGGCCCCCCATGGCCCTCGAGTGGCCACGTCAAAATCATCGAGACGATTGACAGGCTTTGGCTGGGGGGTTTGGAAGTATATCCATTTTAGTTGTCCAATGCATTCGGATAGTGGGACCAGAAGCGCCGACTTAGCAATAGTAGAAAACACGGCTATCAAAGAATTTGGTTGCATAGGAAGTCTCCAGTCTCTCATGGGCCTGCCGTCCATGGTAAAGAGGATAGCCAGGATAAGTGCCATGCAAACGGTGCTCAGTAACAAGGCCGCCACTTCCCACCACCAGCCCATGGAACGCGAACGTTGTGCTGACAACGGCTTGATTGGAGGCGACGTAGAGCCCTGTTGAGATTGAAACGTTGACATGGGATTTGGGCTGTTGACTGTGGAAGGCGACCCTGTTCTTGATGAAATTGGGGAGATAGATGGGCGTGAGGGAGGCTGGCTTGAAAGAGACACCAACTCAGTCATCGCGAAGCTATCAAAGGACAGTCGGCCATCCGATACCAACGGGTCGGATGATGTAGGCCCTTGGGTGCCCGACATGTCTGTTGCGTAGATTGGAGAGAGAAAGGCAGGAAAGCCGACAGAGGCTGATACATCGAGGCTCTGAATGCTGAGTTGCAAGGCGGGTCGCGCCTTATAACCATCTACCACAGTATCGCCGTCTGTTTTCAGCCCCCAAAATATGGTGTGGAGGCCAAAAACCACTCTCATGGTGTCGCACTCGCATACTCCGCCCCAATCTCTTGCAAAACCCCCGATGCAGTACGAGTACCTTCGGGTTGTACAAGAATGCGTTGAGATAAGCCGAGCAGGATGCACAACACTGGCCCCTTCTTCAATCCAGCAGCGACTAGCTTACCGAGACCAACGAAGAGGGTTCCAAAAATTCCTGGAAGGCCCAGAAGGCCTACCAGAGCAGTCAATATATGTAGTTTTAAACCAGCAAAATTGCTACCTCAGACGAATCTTCACTGGTAAGCAAATCACCCCTGCACTAGGATGAGGAAGGAAAGAAGAGGCTGAGAGTTTGGCGGATTATATAGGCGGAGGGATCGCAGGCAGCAGTCTGTCACGGGTGCGGATGAGGCGTGGTTGGGACCCGTAGGGCTGCAGGCAGCTGTTCGTCACGGGTTCAGATGAAAACTTAGAAACGATGGGTGTGGTGGATCGAAGGATAGATGGAATGAGGCAGCCATGGCGTACGCGGACTCGATGTGTCAGCAGCAACCACGTGATCCTAGTGACTGGCCAATCGGCTCCAGACACAATCGAGGCGGCACAGCAGGGGTCCGATTCTCGGCATATCACCTCGCCCACAATCCCTCCATGGTACACCTTCAAACAACAAAAAGTAAACACCACATCTTCACCACCCCTGCATAGCAAATGCGCTTCCGTGGCGCACTGGAAGAAAGTCGTCGCCGGCAAGAGCGCGACGACGAAAATGCTAGCAAGTCGCACAGGCTTGGCCTGCATAGCAAGGGCCAAGTTGGAGTAACCCTGCAGTAGGCATGGCAGTGGAACAGAGAGCTGGACCAGTCGTTCCTCGTGCATGCTTCGTCCCGCGGCATCCATGTCGAATACTCGGGCCCGGATAATCGGCGGGCGGGCGGACCTATTGGTCTCTCATGCGCTGGGTTACAACTCACCCGCCGTCGCAGGTGGGATTACACCAGGCATGCTTTGACAGCGAAGAGGCCGGCGATTCTCGTGTGTACCGTCGGCGAGGCTTGACAGGTGCAGCGACGCTTCTGCTTAGCAGGTGTGCTAGGTGGCGAGCAGAATGTTCAATAGGGTGGCCGAGGTCAGTCTGGTGAAAGAGCAAAAACTGGGGATCGTCGGTGTGAGCCTTCGCATAGCGGCCTTCAGGGTCTGGTCCCTGTTGCGACATCTGTGGCCAGCTGTGAGGATCCAGAATAATAGCGAGCCATAATCGTGCATGTGCTGGCGGTGAGGGCAGAGAGCCTTGACGCGAGTAGAGTGCATGTCTTATACCCGCCTGGTCCCCTTTGATCCCATCTTGCTCGCTCTTCCCCTGCTCCTCGCCGGCCTCGACTTTCAGACTTCTCTAGCTTGTGTTGTGTGGTGACGGCTAGCTGCACCGTTTTCTCACGTCGTCGCCGTGCCGCATTCTCGTCGCAAAACGCCGTCGACCCTTCCCGACCAATCTCGCAGCCAAAGCCGGGGTCTCCCCTCTGGCCCGCAAGATCTGCAGGATAGCGCAGTCGACATAGGATTCGAGCGATTCCCTCTGTGCATTCAGGGATTTTGCGAATTACCATCCACGGGACTTTCGGAACCTCCACGCGCAAGACAGCAGAGTCAGCTGTCAGGTACCCGGTGTGCACCATTCCGACGAGCGTCTGATAGCTAGTGGGAGAGCTAGGCGGCGTCAGAACGTGGGAACCTTGGAAACAGCGGTCACGCCCGAGGTCAGCACACACACCTGGCCGGCCCCTTAGTAAGGAGGAAGTTAGAGAAGGTGCGGGTGAGGCGGTCACATTCTGCGACAACCCACTTTCCGCCTTGTCCTTTCACACTCGAGCACCCAAACGCGCAATCTGCGAGCGACGGCGATACCTCATCTATCCACGCTTCCCTCTCGCACGGCGGCACACTTCCTACCCACAAACTTCGCCTTGACAGAACCTTGAAAGAGCGCCACATTACACACCCGCAGCCATGCACCGCAAAAACCCCATCAGCGTGCTCGTCTACAACACGCTCTTCCCCACGCCCTCGCCCACAGACCCGCCCTCCTTCAGCGCGCACCTCTCCAAAAACCTCGTCGGCGAAGTGCGCATCGAAACAGCAAACTTCTACGGCTCGCTCGACACAATCGAAGCGCGGTACCCAGGCCTAAACTACGCCTTCCAACCACACCGAAAACGCCTCGGCCGCTTCCCACACCACAAGCGACTCTTCGACGCATTCGACCGGCTCGGGCTAACCGAAGCCGAAATCCAAGGCTTCTGCAGATGGGAAGGCACACTCTGGGCACGAGAGCGCTATGAGCGAGACGAAGGCGTACGCGTAGTCGACACGACCGGCGTAGACATAGGGGAATGGGTCGACACACGCCGGGCCTACTCATCACGCCACAACAACGGCGCAGGCATCAACGTCAAGACGGACATTGAAGTCGAAATCGAAGAACTAGAACACCACAATCACCTCCTGCACAACCCGCTCACCCGGCAAAACATGCAACCGCCCAACCACCACCACAACGGCGGCGACACAGAAATGCCCGACTCCTCCTCCTCAGCCGAAGACGACGACGACGACGAAGACGGCGCAGCAGAAGCGTCAGACTCGGAATCAGACTCGGACTCCACATCCAACGAACTCTCCTCCTCCGTCGGCTTCTCCCTAAACGCACGCCTCCTCCACGCCGCCGCCCTGCGCGAGTCCTCGGGCGCCCTCAACATACCCATGGACCCAGAATGGGAACAATACCTCAAAGAAGCGTCTGAGCGCGGCGAACTCAACATCGACGCGACGAGAGAGGCGCTGCGGACGATGGCAGGCCAGATCGCGCAGTTGCACCAGAGCACCGTTGAGGCCGAGGGCAGCGAGGCGGTGCCGCAGACGTTCCAGCCAAATGCGGCTCCGGCTTAGGAGTCCGTAGACGCACGGATGCAGATGGAGATGGAAATGGATGCGCAGGCCGAGGCCGAGGCGGAAATACAATGGATGATCGACGAGGGCGTCGAAGCAGCGGTTATTGTTATGTTTCCCGATGTGTTTCTCACACCACCCCGGAGGGCATGATTACGAAGGACACGACGACGGGAACGATCAGGACGAAGACGCAGTCAGTGGTGATAGGATACCCATCTTTAAGGATGGTACTTGTTGTTGGCTTTGGCCTTTTGCCTCTCCTGCACTGCATGGCGTTTTCTGCTTCTTCACTACAAGGCAGGCGTTTGATGGGCATTTCGCGAGATACCCCAGATTTCCTGCTGGGCTTTTCTTGTTTTGTTGGGATAATGGATGGTTCTTGTTATCATTTTATAGATTGGTGAGGAGGCTTTGGATGGGGAATGAGGCATGGAGTGAGGCATGCACGGCATATAGTCATAATCCATCATGTTCAGATTCTCAAGATGGGTGTTTGTGGTGTTCTTGTTTTCATTACGTGTTCTCCTTATGAGGAGTGATGATTGCTCCGATCGCTATATGGAGCTACGGAGTGGTTGCTTGTACTCCTGGCCTTCTCATCAAGTCTCCTCTCTTGGAGTCTCGAATGTAGCTAGACATGACCCAAGGCTGCATCCTGCTTGAAAGCCTGCAACCCTCCGCGGGTATCACTGGCTATGACCACATTGCTTTCCATGCCAGACGGCCTTGAGGAGTGTGGACCACGGTCATGAAGACGTGACGTGTTGCAGTGTTATGAGATACTACACACACCGTCGCCTTAACGCCTTCCAGAGCTCCCGAAGCCGAATCCGCCAGGGCCCCTCTTAGTACCCCTTGTGATTCTGCCGCTACTATCCTCATCAATCTCCATAGCGTCGTCACCACCCATGCCCATCAGATTCCGCTTGCCAGTGTTCTTCTCATCACCAACCGTCATGACTGCCTCAAAAGCCCTTTCCTTCTTCCGACGCATCTTCTCTCGATCCAAAGCCTCTTTCTTGACCTTTGCGACTTGCGCCTCCAGATCTGCTAGAGCAGAGTCGCACCGTTGTGACCATGACTGTAGGGTGTTTTGGAGGGCGGGGAGGGATCCTGGTGCGAGGTCGCGGAGCGGTGAGATGGAGGTTACAGAGACGAGAGAATGCGCGGGGTCGAGCGTCGCGGTGATGAGGCCGGAGTAGATGGCGGTGGTGATGAGCTCCTCGAGAGCGCGGGTGGTGGGTAGCTCGAGCGCTGTCATGAGATGTTTGTAGGTGAGGGTGGCGTGGGAGTGGGAGAGCGGCAGTAGCGAGAGCAGTAAGAGCTTTTGATGTTGCTGTGCTGAGAGTTTGGGGAGGTTTGCTTGAGCTTTGCGCTGTCAGTATACAACTTGATGGCTATGGTATGATCAACGCACCCTTGTAGTCTTCCCAGGTTCCCCAGGCGAAGATCTCGAGTAGGGTAAGATACGACGCATGCTCCTCTGAATTCCGTAGGTTCTGGATGTTTGGTGTCTGTAGGAGTTCGGCGAATACGTAGGTGTTGGGCGCACTGGTGGCTTGTACGATCAAGTCCGATGCTGCTCGTGGAGAAGTCGCGGACTTGCTGAGAGCAAGGAAGGGCTCGAGAGCGTTGAGGGCCTTGGTCTGCTCCATGTTGTATTAACGTAGATGTTACGGCTTCTGGGGTGGTAAATGTGTGGTTTCAATGTAGCTGTCTATCGATAGTGGAAGGCGAGCAGGCAGCTGCATGTGAGGTACGTCTTGGCAATCGCGGTCGGTCGCGACTGCCCCGCGACTCAACCCCACCCGCCTCTACGCTCGGACTTCCATTCATTCAACGAGTTCGATTCCATAAGGGGAGTTGAATAGACACTTTTTCTTTTTGCCCTTCGCGTTCAAGCGTGGAATAATGTGCCAGGAATCAGCTCTCAGTCAGCGACACAGGCCTTGACTCGTACCCGACACCGCCTGCTCCGCAATCACGAGATCATACGCTGGCCACACATCATCAATCATAGCGCGTGAACTCAGCAGTTCGTAAGACGAAGTACACCAAGTCCGGTCCACGTCGTGTTCGGTGACTGACATGGCGCACCCTCAATTTAGGCAAACTGCCACGACACTGGTAATTTGTTTCGTTCGGCCAAAGCGGTAACAGGCCCTGAGGCTCCGCGTGTCTCATCTAAGGATCAGGAAGGGTTTTATGTTCCTTCCTGTTTCACGTGCCAAGAAGGAAACACTATCGTCTAGTGTCTGTGCCGCGTCAAAGACACCACCAACTCCTAGATATCACAATTATTCTTAATCCTTCTTCTGTCATCCTACGGACTTGGAGTGTGCCCTGCATCTCACAGCGCTTGCACTCTGACAGCTTGACGATCAGCTCGTGGCGGCGCCCTAGCAATAACGGCCTATCATCCATCTGCGGAGCCGGTCTAGCCTTCTTTCGACGTGCCGCGGCGCTGGGCTTGAATCAGCACTGGGTCAGATTGTGGCTGCTGCACTCCGTTCATCAATCGCCATATTAATAACTTCGCCATCTGGCACTACCGGAAGCTGGCCTTCCTTTTTACTCCGGAGTCCGCTATCCTCTCGCGTTTACCTCACGTTATCGCCATAACGTCGCGCGATCGCTTTTCGACTTCGCCCCAATCCACCCGCTTCGTACAAGCCGCCCTCGCCCCAATCTGACCGTTTGATGCTGCATCTGGTTCAGCATCGGCAGTCTAGTTCGCGATCCGTCTGAAATCAACGGCACCGAAAAGCGCTTCTAGCCATCATGGCTCCTCCTCCGGCGACAGCGCACATGGCGACAACGACGCTCAAAGTCGAGGGCATGACATGCGGCGCGTGTACCTCCGCGATTGAATCGGGCTTCCAGGGTGTGAAGGGAGTAGGAAATGTGTCAATAAGTTTGGTGATGGAGCGGGCTGTCATCCAGCATGACCCCGAGGTCATCACCGCGGAAGAAGTTAGGGAGATTATCGACGACAGGGGGTTTGACGCAGAAGTGCTCTCGTCGGATTTACCAATGTCGCACAGCGCAGATGACCACTTTCTGAGCGATTCGGAAGATGAAGAGGAGGAGGCGATTGGAAACACCTCGACCACAACGCTTTCAGTTGGCGGAATGACATGCGGAGCGTGTACATCTGCCGTGGAAGGCGCTTTCAAGGACGTGGCTGGAATCAAGTCCTTCAGCATATCGCTTCTCTCTGAACGCGCAGTCATCGAACACGACCCTACGATCATATCTCCGGAAAAGCTCGCTGAAACCATAGAAGACGTTGGCTTCGACGCGGAGGTACTGGATACCGTGGCCGCAGCACCAGCAGCCAAGAAGAGCAGGAGCCGGAAGCAGCAGAGGACGATGACCACAACAGTCGCTGTTGAGGGCATGACCTGTGGCGCATGCACATCAGCCATCGAGAGCGGGTTCAAGGACGTTGAGGGTGTATACCAGTTCAACATCAGCTTACTCGCTAACCGTGCCGTAATCGTGCATGACCCTTCCAAGCTCACCGAAGAGCAGATAGCAGAGATTATTGAGGACCGCGGCTTTGACGCACAGGTCCTATCATCTGTCGATGGTAGCATACAGCAGTCGTCAACAAGCAACATCCCCGTACAGCTCAAGATCTATGGACTGCCCAACGCTAGCGCTGCTCAAGAGCTCGAAGGACTACTACGGAAAAGATCCGGCATCACCTCAGCAACTGTCAACTTCAAGTCGTCAAGAGTCACCATTCAGCGAGAGCCTCAAATCGTTGGCCTTCGAGCAATCGTCGAGGCCGTGGAGGCAGCTGGATACAACGCATTAGTCGCAGACTCCGAAGACAACGATGCCCAACTGGAGTCCCTCGCAAAGACTAAAGAAATCCAGGAGTGGAGAAGATCTGTCATCTTCTCGGCTTGGTTCGCACTTCCTGTGTTCTTGATAAGCATGTTCATTCCCATGTTCCTGCCATTCCTCAACTTTGGCGGTATTCGTCTGATACCTGGCCTCTATCTCGGCGACGTCATCTGCTTGGTCCTTACTATACCTGTCCAATTTGGTATCGGAAAACGTTTCTACATCTCTGCGTACAAGTCTCTGAGCCACGGCTCTCCCACCATGGATGTTCTGGTAGTACTGGGTACCTCAGCCGCCTTCTTTTTCAGCGTCTTCTCCATGCTGGTCTCACTCTTGGTCTCCCCACACACCAAGCCGACCACGCTGTTCGAAACCAGCACCATGCTGTTCACTTTCATCAGCTTAGGTCGCTATCTTGAGAACCGTGCGAAGGGTCAAACATCCAAGGCCCTTTCCAGCCTCATGTCGCTAGCTCCGTCCATGACCACCATTTATGCGGATCCCATCGCTGCGGCTAAAGCTGCTGAAGGTTGGGATGTTGCTGAAGAGAAGTCGGAACGCACCTCCACTGATGGCAATGCTGCTGAAGAAAGGGTCATCCCCACCGAGCTCATCGAGGTTGGCGACGTTGTTATTCTTCGTCCGGGTGACAAGCTTCCAGCTGATGGTACAGTCACACGTGGAGAGTCGTATCTCAACGAGAGTATGGTCACTGGTGAAGCTATGCCAATACTCAAGAAGAAAGGCGCATTGGTCATGGCTGGTACTGTCAATGGAAACGGACGTCTGGAGTTCATGGTCACCCGAGCCGGCCGCGACACTCAGCTCAGTCAAATCGTCCGCCTCGTCCAGGAAGCCCAAACGAGTCGTGCTCCCATTCAACGCCTTGCCGACATTGCTGCTGGTTATTTCGTTCCAATCATCATCACTCTTGGCCTCGCAACCTTTGTTGGATGGATGGTTCTCAGCCACGTCCTACCCTACCCGCCCAAAGTATTCCTGGATCACGCTAGTGGCGGCAAGTTCATGGTTTGCTTCAAGCTCTGCATCGCTGTCATTGTCTTTGCTTGCCCATGCGCGCTCGGTCTTGCAACACCCACCGCTGTCATGGTCGGTACTGGTGTTGGAGCTGAGAATGGCATTCTCGTCAAAGGTGGTGCCGCTCTCGAGACTGCCACAAAGATCAACCATGTTGTCTTCGACAAGACTGGCACGCTCACTGTTGGCAAGATGAGTGTATCTCAGGCAGACATTCAGGGAGGCTGGGCAAGCCCTGATAAGAAGAATCTCTGGTGGACACTCATTGGACTTGCGGAAATGGGCTCAGAGCATCCTATTGCTAAGGCTATCGTTCTGTCTGCCAAGGAGCATCTTCGTCTCGGACCCGATGGTAACCTGGATGGCTCAGTTGGAGACTTTGAAGCTGTCACCGGTAAGGGTATCATCGCAACGGTCGAAGCAGCCCTCTCTCGCGAGCGCACCCGCTACAAGGTCCTCATCGGCAACACGGCTTTCCTCACCTCCGAAGGTGTTAACGTGCCTGACTTCGTAGAAGAGCCGCTCACACCTGCTGCAAACTCCAGACCTCGAGGTGGACCCCAGAACCGATCCGCTGGTATCACCACGATTCACACCGCCATCGGCAACACCTACACGGGTACATTGAGCATGTCCGACACCATCAAGCCTTCAGCTCGCGCTGCAATTCTTGCCCTTTCTCGTCTGGGCATAACATCCTCGATTGTTACTGGTGATACCTCTGCTTCTGCCCTTGTCGTTGCAGCAGCAGTTGGTATCGATCCCGCAGATGTCCACGCTTCCTCCACCCCTGCGGACAAGAAAGCCATTATTGAAGACCTCCAGTCGCGTGGCCAAGTCATCGGTATGGTCGGTGACGGCATCAACGACTCTCCGGCACTCGCTTCTGCCGACATTGGTATCGCTCTCTCTACTGGTACAGACGTCGCCATGGAGGCTGCCTCTATCGTGCTGATGACCAACACCGATCTCCTCTCCATCCCAGCCTCGCTAGTCCTCAGCCGCGCCATCTTCTTCCGCATCAAGCTTAACCTGGCATGGGCGTGCATGTACAACTTCATCGGTCTTCCTTTCGCAATGGGCTTCTTCCTTCCATGGGGTCTCTCGTTACACCCCATGGCTGCCGGTGCCGCGATGGCATGCTCATCTGTCAGCGTTGTTATGAGCTCTCTACATCTCAAGTTCTGGCATAGGCCTAGCTGGATGAAGGTCAGCGTCCTTGATCCTGGTGCGCCAATCGATGAGAAGGAAGCGGAGATGGAGAAGATGGGCCACAAGGGCGTCTTTTCCACTCTCAAGGATTGGGTCAGTGATGCGTGGGCCGCGAGGAGGCGGAACAAGGAGGAGACTAGTTATATGCCTTTGAGGGATATGGAGCAGCAGTAATCTCGTTCACGCGTATTTGAGCAGATGTTGTTAGTATTGGCGTAGCGTTTAGGATACCACCTTTCCTTGGTTCTTTCCTTGTCTGTATGTCATCGCATTTCCGTTGTTCCTAATTGGGAGTCCCTGTATATAGCTCTTGACTCCCGACACTGTTGTTCAAGCCTCGTATGAATCCAATCCGATCTATGCTACAGCAACCTTTATGTCATGTGAAGATTAAATCTGTTAACTCAATGACATTACTCGTTAAGCTAGCAAACATATAGGAAATCGTGATGCGATAGCCCAGATACTTACCTGAAGCAGCCAAACGTCGGCAGCTTGCCGTGCGCGTGACGAAGTCGCGAAAGCGCGGCGGGCCAGGGTCCACCAATTGGCGTCACAAAGATAAGGCCAAGATGAACAACACAACACCGCAAACCGCTTCCCACTAGAATCCGCCTTACTCGCCCTTGCTCGCTTCGTGGAGCTTACTCGGAACACACATGCGACCGTGAATAGCACCGAAATCCACGTCCTACATCCGCCCGCCGCCAGAAACGTCAAACGAGGCCGCTGCCGCCGTTGTTCACCATGGGCAGGAACCGAGCCGTGTCGAATGCGTCGACGCGGAGCAGCGAGCCGCCGTTACAAGTAGGTATGGGCACTTTTTGAGCTTGGCAGGACTGTTGCTGAGTAGACGCAGGAGCTGGGGAGTATGTATGATTACCTGGCCAAGGTTGTGCTGTTGGGACCCAGCGGCGCTGGAAAGTAAGTTGGCGATAAGAGCGAAGACATGTACCAAAACACCGAATAACCAAGAGACGCCTATAGATCCTGCCTCCTCCACCGCTTCGTAAAATCCGAATGTAAATCTTACCCCCATCTCCTCTCCCCTCCTCTTCCCTCCCCACCGCCATCAACACCCCCACTAACACCCTCTCCCTCACTCACAGGGCGCGTCCTCTCCAGCCAAACAATCGGCGTAGAATTCTCCTCCAAAATCGTGCACATCGCCGACCGACGCCAACGCTCGCCCTCGTCCCCCTCGTCGCGCAAACGGATAAAACTCCAGTTATGGGACACAGCTGGCACAGAGCGCTTCCGCTCCGTCTCGCGGTCCTACTACCGTGGCGCCGCAGGCGCTATCCTCGTGTACGACGTGAGCAGCTGGCGCAGCTTCGAGCAGCTGAAGACGTTTCTGGATGATGCGAGGGCGTTGGCGGGGCCGGATATTACGATCATCTTAGCGGGGAATAAGGCGGATGTTGAGGATGGGGGTGTACCTATAGGCATGAGTAGTGGAGGAGGGGGAGGAGGAGGATATAGCAGTTACGCCAGTACGCCGTCATCGGAATCTGGTCTCCCACCACCCACGCCCTCGTCGCAAGCAAGTCGTACGCCTAGTCTCAACGCCAATCTCCACGCGAGTTATACCGTTGCGCCTGACGGCCGCGAAGTCCCCGCCGAAACCGCCTCTCGCTGGGCTGGCCAGAACGGTATCCCCGTTGCTGTCGAAGTCTCCGCGCTAAACGGAGAGAACGTGGAAGAGCTGTTCACGCGGTTGGCGCGCATGATTCTTACGAAGATCGAACTCGGCGAGATTGATCCTGATGATCCGGCTAGTGGGATCCAATACGGCGATTTGGGCTGGGATGATGGAGGTGGGAGTGTGAGGAGTGGGTTTGGGGATGAGGGGGTTAGGTTGAGGAGGAGAGGGGGGAAGAAAGCTGGTGGTGCGTTGGGGGAGTGGGAGGATGTTTTTAGACTTGGTGGGGGTGGGGGGAGGAGGAGAGGGGGGTGTTGTTGATACAATGGAATGTAGATGGGAGTACGGCTAATGTGTGGACGTTTCTTTAGGAGGTGGTAGCGTGTGTGGATTTCGGATTGTCTAGTTTGTATATGCGGCATACCCACGGTGTTTTTTTTTCTTTGGAGGATATATAGATTGACGATGTAATGCACATGGAAGGATCTTCTACATCCCTTCTATTGAAACTTCTGTTGAGGTTGAGATGGTTTTTCGAATTGTGTAGTTTGTACATGCGGTCTGCTCTTGTGTGTGTTTTTCCCTGGATATATAGATTGCTTGAAGATGTAATGTGGATGAAAGGATCATTGGACGAAGGCTGATCAAACGAGCTCTTTTGACTTGTAAAACTTCACTCAGCAAATGCCCCTCGTGATAGCTTCAGGGTATACCCTGCATTACAATTGCTACGTATGGGCTACCTGACGGCGTTTTGTTGTCTTGCCTTGCATCGACATTCCACCGTCATAGAGGACCTTTGACTTCCGCGTCCGCTGAGATCTTCTACATCGTGAACTGACGCAACCCAGATGCAATATATTTCTTCATTCGATGAGTTGTCAATAACCCACATCACTGATGCAGCATCACGTCCAGTCTACCTCACGAATCGCGCGCTACTCGCGTGCTACACGACGATCACATGTCACCCACGACGTCGGAATTACATCGGGACATTTTCATCTCACCACCTGCATCGATTAGTTCTTACCTCGGGGCAATAGTCGGACGGGCTCGATGTGCAGATTTGGAAGTCAACGGAATTCCGTACCAGACTGAACAACGCGTTATTCGAACTAAAACTTTCAGATGGTTGATTTAGGTGGTTGATCCGTAGAGTACCGCGGCGGGAGGTTTTGTGGTGTGGCCAGATGCGGCGACGTGAAGCCTAGCGCGATCTTGTCGCGCAGGCGCGGATCTAAACGTCTGGCGTGTCGTCACGTCATCATGAAAAAGGATAATGCATGCGCACGCGATCACGCTCCAAGCCACTCCCCACGCCCATCCGGACTCGATCCAGCAGAATACCAACAGCATCCATTAATACAGAATCCTACTTAGATTTGTCTACTTTGTTACTGCGCTCTTAGAATAATAATATTTATTCTCTATTACTAATTAAGGTACCTAAACTAAATATAACTAATTACTTAATACTTATAACTAAATCTTTTAACTTATTTTACTACTTTATAAAAAACTTTTTATAACTTTAAAAACTAAAATTATAAGCTATATACTAGACTTTTTCTTTATATTAGCTATAAATATTTAATTTTTTTTATATAAATTCTCTACTATACTTTAGTAATTTCTTAGTATTTAAAGCTAGCTAGTTTATAGTAAAGTACTAAGCTTATACTCTTTAAAAACTATATATATATAAAAATAAATATAAAACTTTTCTATTATATTAATAGTAATTTATTAATTTATTAGTAAACTAATAATTTTATAGTAGAAGCTAGTCTAAAAAAAGTAAAGTCTATTACTAGTATATAAAAAAATATATTTTTAAAAAAGTTAAAATCTTATATTTAAAAGTATAAGTATTAAGTAAGCTAAAGCTTAAGTTCTTAGCGCTACTACTTTTAGTATAGTTAAAGCTTTTAGAATTTAGAGTAGTAAAGTAACTATTTTATAAATACTAATATCTACTTATATTATAGTAAAAAGAATTATAATATAATTATATATTTTTAATAGCTTATAACTAACTAAGCTATAAATTATAAAGTAATAAAATACTAAAATCTTAGCTTATAAAATTTTTATTTTTATTCTTATTTTTATTTTATAGCTTATAGTAAATTAGAGATTTAAAAACTTATTAAAGATATAAATAGTAGCTTAAATCTAATACTAAAGCTATACTAACTAAATAAGCTCTTAACTACGTTACTACTTTTTTATAAGTTCTTCTAGTATTAGTAAGTTTACTTAAAGCTAATCTTATTACTAGTTATATTACTTTACTTACTAAAGCTTAATTAAGCTTTATTATTATTACTATATTAATTACTTTTCTTTTAAATATATTACTATTACTATTTTTATAAGTTCTTTTAAGATTATTATTTTAGAAGCTATTATAGAGACTACTATAAACTACTCTATTCTAGCTATACTAAAGACTATTATAAGTACTCTATAGCGCTACTTTACTAGTACTTTAAAGTTATACGCTAGGCCTATTAATATTTCTATTATTTTTATTTTTATTATTTCTATTATCTTTATTATATATATAACTAGTATAGAGCTTTTTATTTTTTTTTTTTTAGCTTTACTTTCTAGAAGCTTATTAGTAAGATATATAAGCTCTTTATTAGATGTAATATTAATTTCTTACTTATAATAAAATAGTAATACTACTTTTTTATAAAATATACTAGTACTAACTCTATTACTTATACTATTTTTCTTTATAACTTAGTATACGTAGTAAAGCTTATAGTAATACTATTACTATTTCTAGCTATTAGAAAAGCTATATATTAGTAATATAAGGCCTTAGCTAAAATACTTTATAAGAGTTTTAAGATATAAAATAAAGAAAATATAGTATTTATAGCTTATTTTTTATAAAAAAATACTATTTATTAAATAGTAGCTATAATAAACTACTTTAAGTTCTATTAAGACTTAGGCTATAAGAGAGTAGTTATCTTTATTAGCTTAAGTTATATTATATTAATAGCTAACTATTACTAGTTAGTTTTACTCTATATATTAGAGCTAATATAGATATTACTAAATATAAAGTTTCTCTTCTTAGTAAGGCTTTAAAAGTAATATATTATTAGTTAAAAGCTTTAGTACTAATAGTAATATATACTAAATATATTAAAATCTTAAAATTTTCTAGTAGTTCTAGAATAATATTAAAAGCTAGATATCTTTTAATATCTTTTTACTAAATAGAGTCTATAAAATTAGATATAAGACACTAATATTAATAGTAATATAATTTTTAGTTATCTTTTTACTTTATTTTTTAAATTTATTAATAACTACTTTTATAAAAGTATATAGTTTTAAAAGCTTTTTATAAGTATTTTTAAGCTACTATAAAAATAATTTATTACTTAAAAAGTACTTAAGTATTTTATTTATACTAAAGTTATTACTAACTAATATAGACTTTACTATAAAAGTTTATTAGTATTTTAAGTTTTTACTTATAATATAAAAAATTTAAGTATTTTTAGTATTAGTTTTTATAAAAAATATTATAAAAAGTTTAAGTTAAAGAGTAAGTTTAATAAAAAAGTATTAGTTAATAAAAAAGAAAAAAATAAGTAAAAAAAAAAAAAAAAAAAAGCTATATAAGTAAATATTTTTATAAGAGAATTTATATTATTTTAAAATTATAATACTTAGTTACTTTATTATTACTATAATAGTTATTAAGCAGAAATCTAAATCTTAAGTAGTAATACTTATAGCTTAAAAAGCTACTAATTCTAAAGAGGTAAGAACTATTACTAGTACTCTAAAAAATATATAACTAAATCTTTTACCTACTTTTAGAGGTATAGCGTTAAGTAAGCTAAGGCCTAGGCCTTAGCGCTACTATCTCTAAGGTAGTTAAAGCTTCTAAATCTTTTAGACTAGCTAAAAAGCTATTCTATAAACACTAAACACTTTATAAGAGAATTATAATATAATTATATATACTTATTAGCTTATAACTAATAGAGTAATATATTCTAAAGCTTTATAGTTAGAATATATATACTAAAATCTTAGTAAAAGTGTGCTCTTTCTATTTTTTATATTTCTATAACTTTTAGAACTCTAAAGATATATTAAAAACGCTAGTAGTAACTTAAAGCTAACACTTAAAGCTACACTATCTAAATAACTCTTTTATAAGTTTCTAAAGTAATTATAAGTTTAAAACTAATCTTATTACTAGTTATATTACGCTACTACCTTACTAATACTATATAAGTGTTAGAGAGTATAAAGATATATTACTATAAGAATATAAAATAGTTAGTATAGGTAAGAAAGTATATAAATATTAGTTTAGTAGAAAAGAGTTCTATTATAGAGAGATTCTATTATCTAAAGTATTATATAAAAGTCTAATACTAAAAAGTATAAGTAAAAGATAAAATAGTAGATAATAAGATAATTCTAAAAAGCTCTTATTAAAAGACGTTCTTTCTCTAAATAATTCTTAGGTTATTAGAAATCTAATTTATATAAAAACACTTTATATACTAGTATAAACCTTCTCTTTTTAGTAGTATAGTTCTATTATACTATCTAAAATATATTAATTACTTATAGTATAAAGAAAAGATAAAAAAAAAATATAAAAAAGAAAGTAAAAAGTAAAATAAATAATTAAGTAGAGATATTAATAATATACTACTATAGTGTAGGTAGTAAGTAGATTTTAGGTAAAATAAAAAGCTTATCTAAAATCTAAGTACTAGTAATATTACTAGTATATTTAGTTTACTTTACATTTTATCTACTATAATATAGTTTAGATAAGCTAGTAGTAGAAGCTAATAGAGCTAGTATTAGTATCTTAAACTAAGAAAAAAGTAGTAGAACTAGTAGTAGTAATATTATTAAAGAGCGTAAGGTGCTAGAAAGTAATAATAAACTAGACGCTAAACTACTAGTGTAAGTCTAAGAGGTCTTAAATAGAAAGAAAGAAGTAGATATAGTATTAAGGTTAGTAGTGTTATAGAAGTAGTAATAAATATCTAGTTTTATATTAATTTTATTAATAAAATATCTAATAGTATCTTTTATACTATAATTATAATTTTAAATATACTACTATTATAATAGTCTTAGGCTTTATCTAAGCTTAGACTAGAATAGAGAAGGTATAGACAAGGTCTAGACTTACTACATAAATCTCTAGATTCTATATATAGCTTCTTAAGTTCTAAGCCTTATAATATTTTATTAATACTTAGTATATTCTAACTCTAAGGCTAGTCTATAATATTTATAAGGCTTCTTTCTTACGTACTATATATAAGTTTAGAGATAGACTAGCTAGGCTTAAGAAATAAAAATAGCTAAAAACGTAACTTTATAAGTAATTCTAAACTAACTATAATAACTAACCTAAGACTATATAGAAGACTACGCCTTATTCTAGATACTCTAGATCTAGAATAAATACTTTACCTAACACTTTAAGGCTTTAAGTACATAGTTTAATACTATACTTTCTTTTAGTAATACTCTATAGAAGAGAAACACTACTTCTACTATAGAGATATTTATTAGTAGTTTTAGCGCTAGTATAGACTCTTTATTTCTTTCTTCTTCTCTACTTATATACGTAGATAAGTATAGACTTCTTTAGATAGAAGAGCGCTTTAGAAGTAATAAAGTATACTTCTAAGTTTAGAAAGTAATAATTAAGTATAAGCTAGTAATAGACTAAGAGTTTCTAGAGAATAGAAAGTTATAGTTTATATTTATTAACGCTAAACTATTACTTATAGTCTAGTAGTAGGTTACTCTATACTTTAAGATAGGTAAATATAGTACCTAGAATTTACTAGAGTTTCTTAACTACTTATTATTCTACTATAGTAATATTTATAGTAAGAAGTAGACTTTAGTATACCTAGACTACTTACGCTAGAAAAAGCGTTAGTTCTTTATAGAATTTTTTATTACCTTTAGCTAGACTCTAGCGTAGATAGGTAGGCTCTACTAGACTAATAAGTATAAGCTAGACTAGCTTTATAATATCTTAAATAATTATATAAAAGAGGTCTTTATAAACTAGAGTGTATTACGTACTAACTATAATACTATAGTTCTTACGTATAAGGCTATTATAGTTAACCTTAAGATAGTAGAGATAGAGTCTATCTAGAGATCTTAGCTCTATTACCTTATATCTATAGTATCTTAGAGGTAGAACTATAATAGTAATATTTATATAGTAAATATAGAGGTAGTAGATACTATATCTAGAGGCTTTTATAGAGGTTTAGCTTCTAACTAAAAGAACTAGATTTCTATAGATATATTTAGTAAGCGTAAGATAGTAAATATTTATATATAGTGTAAGCGCGTAGGCTACTATATAAGAGTATACCTAAACATAGCTATAATACGCTCTATTATAATATAATTAGTTAGTTTAGATAAAGAGAAAGTATATTTAGAAAACTAGCTACTTTTAGAGAGAGTCTAGCTTAGAGGTAGACTATAGTTATATTAGTAGAGAAGTTACTAACACGTAGCCTTAATACTTACTTAGTTAATATTAGCTAGTTTATAAATAAGAGCTTATTTTTAGTATCTTTATTTCTAGAGAGCGCTAAGTAGGTATAGATATTAGTTAACTTAAGGTATAAATGTTTTTACGTAATTAATAAGGTAGTTACTAGAAGAGTAAGTATCTAATTTCTTAAATTAACTCTATAGTTACTATACTAAGTAGTAGGTTCTTTATAGAACTCTATTATCTTATAGTTAGCTATAGTAGAGTATAATATTAATAGTTAGCTAACTTACCTTATTATCTATATAGTTCTAAACTTATATTATAATATTATTCTAGGTAAGCTATAGATACGCTAGAAAAGCGTTATTTTTAATATTCTATAGAGTCTTCTTACTATAGGTTATACTAGAGAAATAGTAGTATATAAGTATAATTAGGCTCTAGAGTAGCTAGAGATTATAATAATTAGTATTAAGAAGATAGCTAAAGTAGTAGATTATAAAGCGCGTATTTCTAAGTATAAGAGTATAGTTCTTATTATAAGTATCTATACTCTTATTTATACTCTACGTTAGTTCTACCTCTTATTAGAAGGTATTTAACTCTTTATAGAGTCTAAGCTAAGTAAATTACTACCTAAGTTATTTACGTTTTGTAATCTCTTTAATAAGAATAAAGCTAGTAGACTACTTTCTTACTAGAGCTACTTTAATTATTATATTAACTTATTTATAGATATACGTAGCTATAAATAGAATACGCTATAGAGTCTTTTATATCTAATATTACGTAACTAGCTACTAGAGCTACGCGCGTAGCTTATAGATCTACTTAATAAAAGGTAGATTTAGGCTAGCTTCTTCTCTACTAGGTTACTAGTTCTTCTAGTAAAAAAGGCCTCTAGAGGTTAGCGTCTCTACGTTAACTACTATAGTCTTAATAAAATTATAGTTATAAATTACTACTTACTACTTTTAATTAAAAAGATACTGCGTATACTTTTAGAAGCTTATTAGTTTACTAAGGTTAATATTTATACTACGTTCTATAAGCTATATATAGCTAATAGTAATAAGGTAAAGATAGCGTTCTATACCTAATTTAAGTTATTTAAGTAGCTTATCTACTTTTTTAGCTTAACTAGTGTACCTATATTCTTCTAGTAGTATATTAATAGTACGCTAAAGAAAGTACTAGGTAATTTTATAATAGTGTATCTTAATAACGTTCTAATCTACTCTAGAGAAAGTAGAGCTAACTACTTTACTAAGATAAAATAGGTTCTAACTCTACTACGTAATACCTAACTTAATCTAAATCTTAAGAAAAGTGTATTTATAGTAAAGAAGGTCTACTACCTTAGTTATATTATTAAGGTAGAGCGCGCTATACGTCTAGATCTAGATAAGCTCTAAGTAGTCTAGAACTAGTAAGCGCCTATAATAGTAATAGGTATACGTAGTTTTCTTAGGTTTATAAACTTTTATTATAACTTTATTTCTAACTTCTCTAAGATAGCTACTTCTCTCTACTAACTTATAGAAAAGGCTACCTAGTTTAAATAGAGACTAGAGAAGAATTAGGCTTTCTAAATATTAAAGTTTATATTTATTATAGGCTCTATTCTTTATTAGTAGAACTTCTTTTACTAAATAATTATTAAAATAGACTACTTAGGCGTTACCTTAGAGGGATATCTTTTATAGTATATTAGAAGTATTCTATACCTAGTTACTTACTATTTAGTAGCTCTTATAAGTAAGAAGCGTAACTATACTATTTATAATAAGAAGTTACTTACTATAGTACACTACCTTAAAGTATAGATAGCTAAGCTTACTAGCGTATATAAGTCTTTTAAAGTTCTTACTAACTATAAGAACTTAGAGTACTTTACTAGTATATAAGACCTTAATAAGTAATAGTATTACTAGGTAGAGTACTTCTCTAAATTCTAGTATATATTGCGTTATTAGCCTAGGCGCCTTATAGCGCGCTTTAATATATTAAGCTACTATAAGTAAAACTATATAGAGAATCTCTACTAGTTAATATATATTATAATATCTATCTAGATCTTAGTAGGTATAGCCTAGGTCTAGGTAGAGAATGCACCTCTACTAGGCTCTTTAGTGTTTCTTAACTTTTATATATAAGGTCTATAGAATACTATACTAGTAGAGAATTCTAGCTATATTAAGAGGTAGAAAGTAGTTTATCTAGGTATAAGAGCTTTTTTGCCTAAAGCTAATATAACTTAGTAAATTAGAGACTACACTATTAGCGTATATAGTATACTACTTTAGAGAGGTATTTTATAGCTACTAAATTAGAAGCTACTTACTATAATAGTAATCTAGAAAGCTTATAAGTTAGGTCTAGTAGAGTATTTAGAGAAGAATATTACTTTCTACTATATATACTAAAACTATTACTAGAATAGTATATTAAGTAATATTATATATTATATTAGAAATTACTACTACTACGCTACTTACTTCTCTTAGAAGAAGTGCTAAGAGCTATTATAGCCTATTCTAGTAGTAGATAGATACTAGTAGTAGATTTTAATAGACTTTATAATAGAGCTACTAGCCTATAATAAGATCTTACTATAGTACTTTTTAGTTATTATAGATTACTTATTAAAATTTATCTAGTTAGAAGTAGTTTCTTCTATAGCCTTAGACTATATTACATAGATATTTTATAACTACTAGTAGCGTTTCTATAGATTTCTCTTAGCTCTTATTATAAACTATAGCTCTAACTAGTTAGAGACTTTCTAGACTACTTTATATAAGCTTATAAAAGTAGACTAGCTACTCTTAATATTATACTACTTCTAGACTAATAGAGGTATAGAGTATATAAACTAGAAGGTATAAGTAGTACTACGTATAATAGTAAACTTTAAATAAACTAACTAGCCTAATTATCTTCTAGTGTATTAACTTACCTTAAATAACTATAACTTAAGCGTTATAGAGGTTAGCCTAAACTTACTACTTAATAGATATATAGTAGAGACGCTATAGTAGGTTCTACCTTAGAAGAAGTCTATATATACCTCTAAGAGCTGCGCTATCTAGTTTATAGAGTACCTAAAGTCTAGGCTTAATCTAGTCTAAGCTATAATTATTTTTACTTAGTAGTAGTAATAAAAGACTATAAACTAGTTACGCTACTCTATAGAGTAATTCTAAGTTAGTAATAGAGTATAGTTCTCTATACGTAATATTAAGATAAACTAGCCTAGTAAGAAATTAGACTAGCTCTAAGCAAAGTACACTATAATAGTAGTACTATCTTCTCTTATAGTTATCTTAGACCTACTTAGAAATCTACATAAGACTATTTATATAGATCTAGTAGAGTAGATAGTAGTAGATTCTCTGCTAAGCTAGCTACTAATAGACGTATAACTAGAGCCTATAGTAGACTTATATAAGAATAATAAGAATTTACGTAAATAGATAGTAAAGAAAGTTTTATAGGTAAAAAACGCCTCTAGTTAGAGCTAGTAAAAAGCTTTAGTAAAGTAGGCTAGCTACGTTACGCTAATATAAGTTAATCTACTTAAACTTTCTAAGACTAAAGCGCTAGATTATTTTAAAGCTAAATATAGAAACGCGTATTTTTATAATAGACTAGTGTATTATAATAAAAAAAGAAAAGGTATATAATAAATTTAGCCTTAGGCCTATAATAAAGAAGTTAATTTAATAGCCTTTAGTCTACACTATCTAGTGCGTACTATAAATTTTAAGAATAGTAACTCTATAGATACTATATAGACCTAGACTAGAGATATATAAAGTCTACTTAGTTATTCTTTATTTTATAATAGATCTACTTATTAGAAAGACTACTACTTATATTAAACTACTTATTAGACTCTAGAATCTCTTTCTTAATCTTAGAAAATTTCTACTCTAGCTACTATTATAAGTTTTTTTTAGATAGAATTAGATTTTTCTTAAGTAGAGAAAGCTTCTTCTTAGATAGACGTAGCTTCTAGACGTAGCTAAAGCTCTAAGAAGGTAGCTTTAGAATAAGTTAGCCTTTAATATAGTAGTGTATAGAATAGTTATTATATAGTAGTAGAGAGGTCTCTTACTTAATAGAGCCTTAGCGTAAAGTATTACTACTAGAAGTTAATAATAGTAGAATCTAAGAAAAGTAGGCCTCTAATTTAGTCTTAGACTTAGAGTTAGATATAAGCTAGCTAGATAATATTAAGATATAGCGCTAGAGTTAGTTAGAGGTAAAAAGGTTAGTAGATAGAGTAGAGTCTAGAGCTAGTCTAGAGTTACTAGACTACTTAGCAAAATTCTCTATTAGCTTATCTTAGTTCTACTTAATATTTTTATAAGCTTTAGTACTATAGTAGACTATATTTATATAAGGCGCTAAAGAATTCTATATAGAAATAGGTACTAGAGTACTATACCTAGAAGTGCTGCGCTACTTATATATAGTAGAGAGAGCTTATACACTTAAGTTTAGAAAAGAAATAGCGCTAGACTAAATATTAACGTAATAGTAACTATAGTAGATAGTATTTCTAGTAGTTTAAAAGTAGTTATAAGAAAGATTAGTATAGTAGTTAGCGTAGCGTGTAGAGACTCTATACTTTTTATTATCTAAGTTATATTTATTTTTAGGCTAGTTATTAATCTAGTAGGCTTAGTAGTAGAAACTAAAGCTACTTAGAGGTAGATAGTCTACTTAGTAGTAGTGCCTTAAGAGCGTGCTAGGTAGAAGTTAGTTCTAATAAAAGTTAATATATAGATAGTATAGAGAAAGTTAGAGTTTATACTATAATCTTACTAAATATATTCTTCTACTACTAAAACTAACTACTAATAATATTTAGAGCGCTGCTAATAAAACGCGTAAGATTATTTAAATTATTTAAGCTATAACTAGATACTATAGAAATAACTATATTTCTCTAAAAGAAATTAAATAGAGATATCTAGTTATTAGATAGACGTAAAGTCTTATACTAGCGTTAAGTAAAGAGTTTATAAAGAGTAGCTAGACTAGAGCCTTACTTAGCTATAGTAAGAGTTAATTTAAAGTAGTAGTAGAGAACGTAAAAGCGTAGCGCAAACTTTAGTATAGTTCTAGTTATAGACTATATAGTACTATACGTCTCTAGATCTATAATATAGATATTTCTACGCCTAGTGCTCTACTTAATATAGTAGTTCTAATTATAGAACACACAGCGTAGCTTAGAGTTAATAGAGAACTTAAGTATATATAAAGTATACTTTACTTTATAATAGCTATAGAAAGAATATAAAGAGCCTAGAAAAAGTTAGCTTATAGTCTAGACTCTTAAGAGAACCTAAATAGAATAAACTAGTACTAGGCTTATACTTATACTTTCTAAACTAGAAGAGTAGCGTAATATATAAAATATATAGATAATTCTTAGAGTTAGCCTTAGTAAAGTTAGAGTTATTAGAGTTACTCTTAACTTTGTACTAGTCTATATAGCACTACTTACTCTATTATATATTAGTTAGAGTATAGTCTAGATCTAATTAAAGCTTTTACCTTAAAGTTATAGAAGAAGCTATATCTAGAGAAACTAGTTAGCTTTCTTAGATCTTAGCTACTAGAGGCGCTAGTAGTAGTAACACTAGTGCTACTATTTTGCGTATTAAGAGAACTAGCTAAAGTAAATAGTACTAGAGCTATAAGCTAAGTAAGAATAATATAGAACCTTATAATAAAAGGTATAGACGTAGTCTAGAACTAATAGGTTTTTAAAAGAGGTAAGTATAGAAGTTATAAAGTAAAGAATTTAGAGTAAGTTAGAATAAAAGTAAGTTATATTAAAGTATAAGTAAGGCCTTAGATAAAAGCTATATTATAATTATAAAAATTATAATATAACTCTAGTTTAGATATAGTTTAAAGCTGTTATAACCTTATATATAGGCGTAGTAAAGGTTATATAAGTAAAATTTTATATAGTCTAAAAACTCTATATATATAGACTTACCTCTATATATTACTTATTAGGTCTATAACTTTAGCGTAGAGGTATTCTCTATAACACTACGCTACTTTTCTAACTAATATAATAGAGGTAAGTTTAGAGGTATATAATAGTCTTAGGCTTTACCTAAGCCTAGGCTAAAATAGAGAAAGTATAGATAAGGTCTAGACTTGCTATATAAACTTCTAGATTCTGTACGTAGCCTCTTAAGTTCTAAGCCTTATAATATTCTATTAATACTTAGTATATTCTAACTCTAAGGCTAGTCTATAATAACTATTCTTTATAAAAAGAAGGTATACTTTTATTAGTAAAGAAGAAAACGTTTAGATATTTGCTATTAGTACTCTTAGTAAAGGTAGTCTTTTTAAGCTTCTTAACTACTAGCTATAGCGCCTTAATCTCTTTAATAATATACTTATACTCTTTCTAGATATACTCTAAAATACTATTTTTATTTTTACTAAGAAAGTTATAGATCTTTTTATATATAAGAAAGTTATTCTAAAAGACTTACGTAAGAATAGCCTTCTAGATCTAGAAGAAGAAGTTAATATATATATTTACTAAAAATACCTACTTAATACTACTATACTTATTATAATATCTAGATAGTATTATAAAAAAGGCTATAAGATTATAATAAGCCTTTAAGATCTTATTATATATTCTTATAGCTAGAATTTTTATAACGCTCTAGTATACTATAATATACTATAAAAGAATTATTTAATAAATCTTAGTTACTAGTTTTATAGAGCTATAGAGTATTATAAAGTAGATAATATAAATATCTTCTTCTCTATAAATAGACTTCTTCTACTTTACGCCTAGTACTATTACTTATACTTCTTATATCTAATTAATATTATTATACTATTTTTTAATAAGGCTAGTAGAATTCTTCTTAGTAGTCTTACGCTATTATAAGTATAGCTCTATATATTAATAGAAGCTCTCTAAAATCTTTATATAGTTCTAAAAGTTTTTATTATTAATTAAAACTAATTCTTAGATTATATCTATATCTTAATCTTAAGTGTAGGTAAATAATAGATTAAGATTAATATAGTAAAAGAACGTCTTATTACCTAGTATAGTATACTTAGCGTAGTAAGAGTAGAAAACTATAGTATATTTTTTATAAAGTACTAAGTAGAGTATCTAGTAATAAAGATTAGTATAGATAGCTTATTATATAAGAGAATAGTATATAATATAAAGCTAGCTAAGGTTTTTATTACTATTAATATATTAGAGGTAGTAATAATATATCTTAAAGAATTCTTTAATAATTTTCTTAAGTTTTTTATTATTAAAAAATAGCTACTTAAAGTTCTCTATAGTAATATTACTCTTCTACTTAAAGTCTTCTACTAGCTTACTCTAACTTATCTTTTTACTAACTTCTTTCTAGAAAGAAATTAAGTATAAATTATAAGCTATTTAAGAATAAAAGTAATAGCTAAGAAAGTTAAAGTCTTATTTACTAAGCTTATACTACTTAATAAAAAGAATAGATATAATTAGATAGGTTTAGAGTTTATACTACTTATCTTAGAAAAGATATAAAAAAAGAAGAATATTATTTATAGCTTTTATATTTATAGCTTACTTAAAGAGATCTATATAAGTAGCTATTACTTATATATAAGTCTAATAGATATAAGTACTATTAATTAATAAGCTATTAGAGTAGTAACTAATATAAACTTCTTAATACTATACTTAGATAACTTTAATACGTTTATAGTTATTAAGTTTAGTATACTTAGAGTAGCTATTAAAGATTAGTTAAAGAAAATTAGAAGTTCTATCTAGATATTTATAGTTCTTAGCTATAGTTAAAGTTTTAAGCTTATTAGAATTCTAGTCTTTATCTTCTAAATTATCTTTATTAAGTATAGTATCTATTTTCTTAGATAAAGATTAGTAAGCTAAAGTAGATTTTAGAGCACTAGCGCTAAATAGTAGTAGTAGTAGTAGAAAGCTAGTTTATATACTATAAAGCCTTAATTTCTATAACTTAGCTACTACTACTCTTTTCTTAACTATCTTAAGACTAGCCTAGCGCTCTTAGTATACCTACTTCTCTAGGTTTACTAAAGAAGTAACTAATTTAGCTTTACTAAGTTATCTTACTTTAATCTTTTTTAGCTCTACTTTAATATAATTACTACTTTTATTAATTACTCTTAACTTATATAGAGATAATCTAAGTTCTATTATAATAGAAATAGCTAATTAATAAATAGAGTAAAGCTTTATCTAGTATCTAGCTATAGTATTAGTAATTATTACGTTATTACTACTATAAAGAGTATACGTAATTTAGTAGTTCTTATTAGAATACCTATTAGCTATATATAAAAAGATATATTACTAAAACTTATATTAACTATTATAAGTACTATGTTTCTTATACTTATAAGTAAAAAAAACTATAATATTTCTAGTAGTAAAGCTAAGTATACCTAGCGTTATACTATACTTCTTATAGTTTTTTTTTAATACTTTAATAGAATACTTTAAAAGAAATAGTATCTTAGAAAGTAGATTCTTCTTAGTAAACTAAATAGTTACCTTAATAGAATTTCTTAAGATAGCCTAGTCTTATATAATAATATTAGTCTTAGTACTTTTATATAAAGTATAGATATAAATAGCTACTACTTAGACTAAAAAAAAAGCTATATTACTAATATCTAGACGCCTAAAATAGAACTATATATTAGATATAGTCTAGTAGTTATATAGAATCTTACTTAAAAAGTAAGAAATATAGCTTATAAGACTAGGCTCTAATATATTAATACTCTTAGTAGTAGTAGTTAGCTTTATAATACACTTATCTTTAGTATTCTTAGCTTAGCTTAAGACTTAATACTAGCTATTAAATACTTTAATACTACTATACTTATTTATAAGCTCTAGTAGCGTCTTAACTATATTAGATACTTTAAGAATAAAATTAGTAATCTAGTTAAATAGAAAGATTGCGTTAGTTATAAAAGTATTAAGAATAACTTTTTATTACTTAGAAAACTACTATTTAAGACTAGTAATAAACTCTATTATCTTACTATTAATATTTAGATTCTAGAGATCTTAGTTCTAGGCTAAGATAAGAACTTAGGTTTTAGCTTTAGTATATAGAGCCTAAATAATTATAAAAGTATCTTTCTTTAGATATAAACTAAAAGAAGTAGTAGAGAAAAAGCTAGTATTACTTCTAGAAGCTCTATCTTAGATACTTAGAGTAGTAAAATTCTTAGATAGACTAGGTATATAAAGCTTAAAAGGTAGACTTTTTTAAGAAAAGGTTTTTTATAAAAAAAAGCCTTAGCTATAAAAGAAAGTTAACTTTCTAGTATCTATAGCTTTACTTTTACTTTTATTCTTATTACTAGCTATCTTCTACTAAGCCTCTAGTAGCGTAGGTATTTTTCTTTAGTAATTTAAGACTAGCTCTTATAAAGAAACTCTTACTAGACTAGCTTAGAGTATAGAACTAATAGTACTAAGCTTATATATATATATATAGTTATACTTATACGCTTATTTATAGAATTAGTTATAAGTATAGTAGGCTAAGCGCGCGCTTTTATATATAAAGTTAATAGTAACTAGAAGTTATAGAGAAGGTTTAAGTAGCTTATAGACTTATTATACTTCTCTATACTAAGCGTAGTAGTTATAGTTATAGTTATAGTTATAATTACTAAGATAGAAAATAAAAAAAGTTAAGTTAATAAAGAGAGAAAGAAGATATAGTCTACTTCTAAGAAGTAACTATAGTGTATAGAAGTAAAGAGAAAAGATTAAGAAAGTTAGAGAAGAAAGAAAGAAGTAATAGCTAAGAAGAGATATATATATATACCTAATTAAGAGACCTCTATCTATTATAGTATTATAATATTATAATATTAATAGATAAAGTTAGAAGATAAAATTATAGTAAAGATAAGGTAATTAATTACGTAATTAGCTATTATACTTAGTAGTGTTCTTACGCGTATAGTAGTATTAGTAAATAAATAGTATTATATTATTATAGTAGTAATAACTAGATTTTAGATAAAATTCTAACCTACCTAAAATTTATATATTAGAACTATTATAGCCTATAATTATTAGAATTATAGCTAAAGAACTATAATAGCTATATAAATATAGTTTAAAAAGAGTTTAAAGCTAGATAGAATAGTTAAAAAGATAATACTTATTATAATTAGTACTAGTATTTCTAATATTAAAGTTATAAGAGAGCTATAATACTTATAGCTCTTTCTCTTATTACCTCTAAAAGCGTATAAAGATAATAAAGAATTAGCTACTAAAGATAAGATAGTTATAGTTATTATAGTAGTTTCTAGATAGTTACGCGTAGAGTTATAGCTAGTTATTATATATAGAATTATAGCTACTACGTTCTCTAAACGTTCTAAGTATATTAAAATAGTAGTAGAATAGATATATTCTTATCTACCTAGTAGTAGTTACTTTCTAGAGACTTAACTATAAGTAGGCTAATACTACTAGAAATTACTATTCTAAGCTCTAATTTAAGTAGCTTAAGAAGCTTAGAATAGTAAATTAACTAAGTCTAAGTAGTTATTACTAAGTAGAGATAACGCCTTAGTAGTTATACAACTCTATAGTCTAGTAGACTAGTAGTAAAGAATCTAATATAAGATAGAATATAGTAAGGTAGTAAAGATAGTAGTAGCTATTTTCTCTACTTTATCTTAAGATTTATAGTACTTATACTCTACTAAGAGTATCTAAATGTATACTACCTAGCGCTTATAAGAAGAGGTATTACTATATATAGTAAACTCTTTATTTATATTATCTAGTATTAATATTATAGTAGAGAAGCTAGAGGTAGTAAAAAGTACTTAGAGTAGTATTTACCTTAAGCTCTAGTAGTAGCTTCTAGCTAAACGCTGCTATAAGCGCTATACTATCTTTATTACTACTTATCTTATAGTTTATAATATATTTATCTAGTATAGTTTAAGACTATAAAGAAGTTAGATACTTTTCTTACTAGTAGTAGTAAGAGTTAATAAAAGCTAGAAAGAGAGTATAATAAGTAGAGACTTATTATTACTATTAAGGTATAAGTATAGTAAAAAAGAAAATAAAATAAATTAAAGTTAAAAGTAAGAAGAACACTATTTCTCTAGTTTTAGTAAAACTTATAGAATACTTCTCTATAAAACTAATATAGTCTATATATATTTATAATATTAAGATTCTTTATAGTATAGTTAACGTAATAGAAGAGAAAGAAATAAAAAGAGACTAAAGAAGTATACTTTAAATACTTAGTAATAGTAGACTATATATTATTAAAGAGGCTTTTAGACAAGAAAGCCTATAGTAGACTTTTTCTTCTCTTTCTTAAGTAAAGGCTATTCTATAGCCTAAGCTCTTTCTCTATCTAACGCTAATAATATATTAAAATTAGAGAAAGAAATAAAGTCTAGTCTAAATACTTTTTATTCTTCTTCTATAAGGCGCTTAGTAATAACTACACTTAGCTAACTAATAAGCCTTAGAAAAATACTTAGCTAGCTAATAAGTCTTAGAGTATTACTTACCTCTTTTTTCTTAAGTTATAGTTAGAAAGAGGTATTCTAGCTATCTTCTTTATTATTATTAATAGAGCTAGCTAGTATATTAGTAGAGATATTAGTGTTCTTTTAGTTATCTAGGTTATAGAGCTTTATCTAGCTATAATATTACTTAGTAATGTCTTCTAGTGTTTATTAGTAAAAGAGCTTTAGCCTTTTACTAGAAATAGTGTATAGAAGTAAAGTTCTATTAAGATTTTTAATTTAGTAGGTATTTTACTCTAGCTATAGCTATTAAATATAATAAAGGCCTATCTACTTAGTATTAAGCTTTTTATCTCTAAATATATTAATCTTCTATATAGAGTTCTATAGAAGAACTAGGTTACTAAGTTAAAGCTTCTTATAGTATATCTTTTTAGTGTTATTCTAATAATTCTTCTTAGCTTAATATAGTTAATTAGTATAGATAATAGTATTCTTAGTAAACTAGTTCTAGAAGTCTAGTTATATAGCGTGTATTACTAGAAGTTATACGTAATTCTTTACTTCTTAGAATAGAAGAGTCTGCTATATTAGAAGCTCTAATTCTAATAGTAGAACTAGGTTTTAACTAGTAATTAACTAGTATAGTAAATAGCCTGTCTAAGACTAAGTAGAAATATAGTTAGTAAGAAGAATAGTAGGTAAGTTATTTACCTATAGACCTAATAGCTTAGCAAGAGTATTAATAATAGGCTTATATCTACTTTTAATCTTATCTATAGCTTATAAATTATATAAGAATAACTAAATACGTTTAATCTTATAGTTAGCTATAAGATATTTTACTACTTTAGCAAAGTCTAGTCTACTATTAACTAAGATCTTATATATTATACTCTATTAATAGATAATATTCTTATAAATAAACTTAGTAATAGTGCTTAACTTATTATTAGAAAGCGCTCTAGCCTTTAGCTATCTACTTAAGTATTCTCTAGTAATAATAAAATACTTCTTACTTTAGTAGTAAGGTATATAAACTATATTAATTATAACTAACTTCTAGATTATAAAGCTATACGTATTAGTTAATATATTAACTCTTCTCTTTAAGAAGCAAAGCTAGTATTTAGAATAATACTAAATTCTTTCTTAAACGTCTTTATATATATTAGGCTACTAGTAATATTAGAAGAGTATAAAGTATATAGTATTAGTTCTATAATAGCTAATAGTTTTATATATTAACTATATAGTTTATAAGTAGATATTAGTATTATTAATAATATAGTGTATAGTAATATTTCTTAAAATCTTATAAAAGAGCGCGTAATTACGTATAAAGAAGTTTAAAGCTCTCTTCTTCTATACGTAAAGCTCTTTTAGTATTATACTTTTAGAAACTTTAAAGTTAATAAGAAACTAAGTAATCTACTTAGATTACTTAGTATACTTATACTTAAGTACTTAGAACGCTCTAATAAGTAGTAGCTCTTCTTCTATACTTCTAATTATATAGTTAATAAACTCTTTAAGATTATTCTTAGATTCTTCTAGTAGAACCTAATTATTAGGTTTAGAGTAGTAAGAGAGAGTATCTATAACTACGTTCTTCTTTCTAAAAACGTAGATAATATTAAAGTTCTAAAGAAAAATAGTAGAAATCTACTAATTTATAATAGATTTTAGGCTGTTAGTAGAAGAGTAATTAAGCTAGGTAATAAGTATTACTATATTAGTTTTAATAGTAAAGTGTATACTATATAGATATATATAAAACTTTTTTAAAGCTTATAGCACTATCTTATATTCTAACTTAGTAGAATACTAAAGACGTTCTCTTACTAACTAAAGTATACTTTTAAATTAAATAGAGTAGCGTCTACTATTAGCTTATAGCTATTTAAAATAAGCTTCTCTTCTATTCTAACTAGCGTTAGTTATAAGAAAGACTTTATACTTTAATATATCTAAGTAGTTAAGGCTTACTAGCGCTAGCGCTAAGTATATAGCGTATTTAAGTATATATATTACTTAATCTTAATCTAGACTCTACTTATACTTTATATTCTCTTAAAGAAGATAGAAGAGAGGCTTAGTAATAGTAGTAAATTCTTTTACCTAGATATAATAGTAGACATATAGTCTAAGAAAAGAGTAAATATTATATATATTATAGTAAGATAGCTAGTCTAAAAGCTTCTAAACCTTCTTACTATTAAAATAGTATTCTTTAGAGCTAATCTTATAACTAATAACCTTTAGGCGTTCTATAAGAAAGTAGTACTTCTTACTAGAAACTATCTCTTCTACGTACTTAATATCTATAAGAACGTAGTTAAGTTAGAGAATATATTTATAGACGTAGTAATAAATACTAGGTATAGCTATTTCTTTACTATAGTTTATTTTAGAACTTCTATAAGTAATATTATTAATAAACACTATAGTGTTTAGCTAATAGTTCTTAAGAATCTTTATTATAACGCGCTAGAATACTATAACTAAGTTAGTTACCTCTATAACTATAGTATATAAATAAAGAAAACTAACTAGTATCTAAAAAGCTATTATATTCTAGCTTATAGTATAAAGAGTAATCTAATTATAACTAAAATAGAGATCTATAAGAAAGTTAATAAGATATCTAGTAAAGCGTTTAGAGAACTTATCTACTATTAGTAGTAGATTTATATTACGTATACTAATAGTATTAATCTTTTATATATTAGAGATTTATTAAGCTTTTCTATTCTTCTTAGAAACTAGATACTATAGGTTATAATACTAACTATTACAGCGTTTCTAGATACTTCTATTAAGATAAGTATTAGCTATATCTACTATAACCTACTTAAGCTTCTTAGAAATAGTAAAGCCTTATACTTACTAAGCTTTATATTTAACTATACAAATCTTATATAGTAGATATATATTAGAGTATATTCTACTAGATTTAGTAAATTCTTATAATAAAGCTACTTTCTTATTATAAAGTATTTAGATAAAGAAATCTTTCTCTTTTTATGTAACTTATAATCTAATATAAAGGTTAGCTAGTCTTTTAAATATAAGGTAAGTTTCTTATAAAAATATAGCGTATTATAATTTAAAGATATTATTATATAGTTCTAGGTCTAGTTTACAAATAGATAGGTAAAGTTATTAATACTAAATAGCCTATTTCTTCTAGTCTTTCTATCTAAACTCTATTAGCTTATCTACTTAAGAAATATTAATAGGTTAAACCTTTTTATCTATAGTCTTGTATAAGGTAGTAATCTCTAGTTACTAATAAGTTCTACGCGCGTAATTAAGTATCTTCTTATAGTTAATTTTATATATAATAGTATACTTAGTAAGCTTTTATTTATACTAAATAATTAGCTTAGTATTTTTATTAACCTAAGGTACTTCTACACTATTATTAAAGAGAGAGCGTATCTATCTTCTCTATATCTATTAGATACTTACTAGAAATAGTATATTATATTACCTAAAACTATATATTAGATTATACTACGCTTCTTAGTATAGGTACTAAATAGTAGAAGAATTTTAATATAACTCTAAAGTAGAGTTAGTTATAGTACTAACTTATACGTGTTCTATAGTATTATTATTCTTATTACCTTACTTATAGTCTATAGTAGAGAATAAGTATATAGACTTAGAGTCTAAGATAATAAAGAAAACTAACTTAGTTCTATCTTTAGACTAAATATAATATTATACTCTACTAAATATATTATATTATATTCTAATATATAATACTATATACTATAGTTCTCTAAGTATAGCTAAGCGTATAAGGTTTATAATAATATAGAAGGTAGTGTAAATAACTATAGTACTAATACGTATAGAAATATTAAACGTAGTACTAATAAATAGCTTATAGCTACTATTAGCTAAAGTAACTTCTTATAGTAGGTTACTAAGCTTCTATATCTAGTGTTTATATAGTATCTTTAGCGCGCGCGCTGCGCTAAGGTAAAGAATATTTATCTACGCGCCTATATTAATAAGGTATTTAATAGAATTACTATAAATATAAACCTAAGCCTCTAGTAGGTCTATCTAGATAAATATATATCTAGCGCGTCTTTATACTTTACGTACTATCTTAGTAAGTATATAGTTAAGAGTATTACTCTATAAGTTACTATAACTAGTAACTTTATATTAAGTTTACGTATTTAAGTAGTATATATTAATAGTGTTATAAGAGGTATTAGTGTTATATTAACATAACTATATAGTTAGTAGAGATTATAATAGATATTTATAGAAGGTATAATAGTAGAGCGTAGATACGTAAGAGAGCGTATAGATTTTAGGTAAAAATAGAGCCTACCTAAAATCTATAGTATAGCTAGTTTTAAAGCTATTTACTATTCTAACACTATCTATACTAATACTATTCTTCTTTAGAAGATTACGTAATTAATTAGTAATATTATTCTAACTAATTAAATTAGAAACTATTACTTCTTATACTTTCTAACTTAGAAGCGCTATTATAATATAATTAGGCTATTCTTTAATAAGCTTCTTAAGTTCTAGATTAGAAAGAGCGTCTAAGAACTTAACTACTTTCTTCTTATAGCCTTATAGTAAATATCTAGAATTAGCTAATATACTATTATTAATATAGATATTAGTAGGTAGACGTATAACTACAAATAGCGCGTTAGAAGCTTATAGAAGAAATAGCTATTTTAACTAACTATTCTCTAGTATTATAGTAGTATCTAACGCTTATAAGTTAGAAATCTATCTAATTATATTTCTCTTAGGTAATAGCTAAGAGCTCTATAACTACTTAGAGAGTCTACCTCTCTTCTTAATATAGCTATTATAAACTTAATTAGAGTTATTAAGAATACTTTTATTTAGGCGTCTAATAGTATTACCTTTAGCGCTATAGAGAAATGTAGTATTCTTACTACTTATAATAATACTATTAGAATTAATATTATTAAGTAGCTAGGCCTTCTTAGAGTACTTAATACCTTTCTAAAACTAGATAAACTACTATTAAGTATTTTTATAACTAACGTAATAGTCTAAATAAGTAATTATATTAGCTAAGTTTAATTACTTAAGAATATACTTAGAGTAAGAGTCTCTCTTAAACTTTTTAGAAAGAACACTATACGTAGACTATTCTATTATATTATTAGTAATATTAAAATACTTTTTAATCTTAGACCTAAGCTATTTAAGCTTATAAATTAATAGAGAAGTACTAGAGATTTAGTTAAGGTAATTATAGAGTAGGCTAAAATAGTATATTTCTTACTTACGCTTACTATTCTAATAGTAACTAATCTAATCTAGGTTATAGAAATTATTATAGAGTTTATAATTAGTAATTTTATAACTCTTTTTATTATATATATAGTAAGTGTTAGTATACTTAGCTTTTCTATACTAAATAGTTTCTCTCTTAGAAGCTATATTTCTAAGTACTTTAGTAATAAAAGAACTATTATTTCTCTTAATAGAGAGCTCTTTCTTAGTTATATAGTCTATAAAGTATAAAGTATTATAAAAGTTCTTAAAAATTAGAGTAACTAATAAGTAGACTATAAAGAAATAAACTATGTCTATATTAAGCCTTAGTCTATTTAGTAATATTATAAGTTATTTTATCTTAGAATCTATATTAGAAGAAAGTAGAGATTCTTACTTCTTTTATTACTTCTTAAGATTAGTAATAACACTCTTTACCTTCTCTAGGTTAAAAGTAGTACGCTTATTAGTAAGTATAATATATTTTATCTTAGTATCTATACTACTACGTTTCTAGGTATATATATTATTAATAGTGTTATTTTTTCTATAGTATTTCTTAAGAAAGGTGTAGATCTTATCTATATAGTACTTAGTCTAATTATTACTTTTAGAAGCGTTAAATATTATAAAAGTAACTATCTACTTATTATACTTTAGAAGTCTATAGTAGAAGAGAAAGCTAAGTTCTTTCTATAGAACTTACTTATTAGTAATATAGGCTTCTACTATTATATAGAAGTAAGTATAATACTTAGTAAGACTAGGTAGATTATTTATATACTTATAGATAAAAGCTTATAAGTATAAGCGCTTACCTA